>NW_025979153.1:0-6213 GCF_021869965.1 Rhincodon typus | reverse complement strand
GCTCTACACCTTGTTATCTTACTAACCAATGTGCTATTTTGCCTTGGATCCCATGGCTTTTACTTTCTTAACTAGCCTGTCATGAAGAACCTTACCAAAAACCTTGCTAGAGTCCATGTAGACCACATAGAACACATTAGTCTCATCATCACTCTTGGTTACATGCCCAAAAATCAATTTTTTCAAACACAACCTTCCTTTAACAAATTCATATGGACTATCCCTGATTAATTAATATCTCTCCAAATATAGATTCATTTCCTCTCAGAATTCTCTCTGATAACTTCCTTATAACCGAGATTAGACAGGCCTAATTTCTTGGTGTATCCTCCTCCTTGTTTAAATAATGGGACAATGTTAGTAATCTTCCACCACCCTCACCTGTGCCCCCCACCAACCAAAAACTGTCCCAATGCCTCAGGAATCTAAAGTCTTCCCTGCAGCTTTGCAATTATCTTTTCTTCTATTCCTAAACTCAATACTACGTAGCACCAGGAGTTATTCAGAGATTACTATCTTTGAAGACCCACTGTTTAATTTCCTTCCTGACTCCCTAAAGTCTTCTTGCAGGACCTCATATCTCTTTCCTTTGTCCCAGTCATTAGGGCACTTCTGACAATAGGTTCTAATGATGATCTTTAAAGTTTGATGTTGATTTTCTGAGGCTATTTCTGATTGTGGATGGTAAACTGAAGATATAAATTGTTTTATTCACAAACTATTTTTTTTTGAATAGATAAAATTTGAACAGTGAGATGAATGATTTACCCAAAGGAAGTCATATCTTGTAAAACTTGACTGATCACATCACCATAGTGCATTGGATCTTAAAACAATGATGAGACAGAGTACAGGAAAGAAAAAGTTAGAAAGCTTAGTGCATGGTGTAAAGACAACAACCGCTCCTTTCACTGTCAGCAAAATGAAGGAGCTGGTCATCGACGTCAGGAAGTGGAATGGAAGACACACCTCTTTCTGCATCAACGATGCTGTGGAGGAGATGGTCGAGAGTTTCAAGTTCCCAGGAGTAAATATCATCAATGATCTGTACTGGTCCATCCTGTTCGTTCAAGAAAACACACCAACGCCTCTACTTCCTCAGAAGGTTAAGGGAAATTCAGCACGTCCACAATCTCTTACCAATTTTTATATATGTACTATAGAGAGCATTCTATCCAGATGCATCACAGCTTGGTATGGCAACTGCTCTGCCCAAGACCTCAAGGAATTACAGTCAGTTCTGAACGCAGCCCAGTTCATCATTTCCTCCCTATGTCCCGCTGCCTCATGAAAGCAGCCAAAATAATCAAAGACTGCTCCCACCTGGTTATATCCATTTCTACCCTCTTCCGTCAGGCAGAAGATACAAAAGTTTGAAAACACGTACCAACAGTTTTACGAACAGCTTCTTCCCCACTGTTATCAGACTTTTGAACAGACCTCTCATACATTGAAGTTGATCTTTCTCTGCACCTTCTCTGTAACTGTAACACTACATTGTGCATTTTGTTCTGCTACCCTTACGTACTTATGATTTGTCTGGTTAGCATGCAAAACAATGCTTTACACTGTATTTCAGTACTCGTGACAATAATAAATCAAATCAAAGTCACCCAAACTCTTCCACTAACAGTCTAATAAAACAAAGAACAGCAGATGCTGAAGATCTGAAACAAAACAGAAATTGCTGGAAAAAAAATCATCTGGTGATGTTAGCATCTGTGGAGAGAAAGCAGAGTTAATGTTTCGAGTCCAGTGACCCTTTTATAGAATGGCAATTTTTCAGCTACCATCTTTGGCATAATTTTTGTTCAATGGCACCGATTCTGGAAATCTTGTTGAAACATCCAAATTGAGAGATATACTGATTCCCACTTCTGGTTTTAGGTAGGGGTCCTCGACTTTCTAAATAGTTCTTTGAAAGATGCTAGCAGAATTAAAAGGTGCAGTTTAATTAATTGCTAGGGTTTGCCCACTACCTGTCAAAATATTACCACACCTTAATGCTATCCTGGCCAATAAAAGTGTTTTTGGGTGGGGGGGTGGTTTAACCTCCATTTTCTTAATGCCCCAGCAACCTGATATTGCAATCTTGACAACCACTGGTAAAATTTTGTTCTGAAACCCAGAATGAACTGCCACCTGATGGACATCTACCCAATCCTCATCAGCTGGTATTTGAAGTGGTCTCCATTTCCTCACTAACATTATCCTTTAAATAAGAAAACATAGGATTTGATAGTGATTTTGTTTCTGAGTAGGTGCTTTGATACAATATTCCCAGCTCAAGATCCATCTGTTGCATTTCTAATAACAAAAATGGGCCTAACATGTCAGCATCATTCTCCTTCCTTTTTTCAAAAGTTGCATCCAGGAACAGAATTTTCACATCGTTTCCCCCTTTTATAGATTCCACCTAATCCTCATGCTGTGGGTCTGAGGTCAAGTCACATCAATCAGCAAACAATCCAGGATATTCCTCTTGTATCATTTCAGTTTCTTTCACTTCCACTGGTTGTTTTAATATATTTGGTCAGGACAACGTTTTTGAACCAGCCAGGTTATTCCATGAACAATTCAATTCCTTCGATTGGGATTTTTATGCCTTATCCAACGACAACTACTCTACCAACTAAATGACTCCTTAATCCAATTCTGTATAATGGAATCAGCTTGTAACCTCTAAATACCAGATGTTTTTCATTCATTAGCCCCTCTGTAAGAGGTAATGGTATCATTTGCCAGCATGAGTTATTGACTTCTTCCTGTCTGTCACTATCTTTACCTCAATAGAATTCTGAGGAAGGGTCACTCGACCTGAAGCATTCACTGAGATTTTCCAGCAATTTCTATTTTTGTTTTTCAATATCTTTACTGGATTGCCTGCTTGATTAGAAGGTAATACCTCTATGTCAGTCCATAAGATAAAAGATCACATGTAGGTGATTCGACTGACTGAGTCTGCTCTGCCTTTCAATTAGATCATGGTTGATCCGATAATCCTCAACTCCATTTCTCTGCCTTTTTGCCATAACCCTTGATTTCCTAAAAAAATCTGTCTATCTCAGCCTTGAATATACTCAATGACGCAGCCGTGCTGGCCCTCTGCGGTAAAGAATTCACCAGATTCACTACCCTCAGAGAAGAAATGTCTCCTCATTTCTCTCCTAAATGGGTGACCCCTAACTCTGAGATTATGCCCTCTGACCCTGGAGTTTCCCCACAAGGGGAAACAGCTTCTTCGAATCTAACTTTCCAAGTACCCTAAGAATCTTGTATCTTTTAATGTGATCACCTCACATTCTAAACTCCAACGAATACAGGCTCAACTTAGTCAACACGTCATAAGACAGTCCCTTCATACCTGGTGTCAACCAAGTAAACCTTCTCGGGATAGGTCTCAAATGCCAGTATATTTTTCCTTAGATAAGTTAACCAGATAAGGACCTGTTTGGGGATTATCAAGCACTGGGAACGAAATTAAGGAACAGGTCCTCCAAGGTCATAATCTCCGGATTACTGCCCGAGCCACATGCAAATTGTCTTAGGGATAAGAAAATTAGGGAAGTAAACACGTGGCTAAGGGAGTGGTGTGGGAAAGAGGGGTTCCATTTCATGGGGCATTGGCATCAGTTTTGGAACTGGAGGGATCTGTGCCGATGGGATGGTCTCCACCTGAACCGATCTGGAACCAGTGTTCTAGCGAAAAGGATAAATAGGGTGGTCACTAGGACTTTAAACTAGTGAGTTGGGGGGAAGGGAAAGGGAAAATGACAGGGAGTATGATGATAAATAAAAAGGTAAGCAGCAGGTTAGCATGTGTGCAGGAGGGTTTAAGTTCAAGGCAGACTATGAAAGAAGCAAAAAGGAAGGATAACTCAGGAGATATTATTAGAGATGTTGGAAATCATGAGGGTAAGAAAGCTAGCATAAAGGCACTTTACCTGAATGTTCGTAGCATTCGTAACAAGGTTGATGAGTTAACGGCACAAATCATCGCGAATGAATATGATTTGGTAGCCATTACGGAGACATGGTTACAGGATGGTCACGACTGGGAGTTAAATATCCAAGGGTACCAGACTATTCGGAAGGACAGACAGGAAGGTAAGGGAGGTGGTGTAGCTCTGATATTCAAGGACGACATCAGGGCAGTGCTGAGAGATGATATAGGTTCTATAGAGAATGAGGTTGAATCCATTTGGGTGGAAATTAGAAATTCTAAGAGGAAAAAGTCACTGATAGGCATAGTCTATAGGCCACCAAATAATAACATCACATTGGGACGGGCAATAAACAAAAAAAAACTAATGCCTGTAAAAATGGTACGGCAATTATCATGGGGGATTTTAATCTACATGCAGATTGGTCGAACCAGCTCGGTCAGGGTAGCCTTGAGGAGGAGTTCGTTGAGTGTATACGTGATAGTTTTCTTGAATACTATGTAATGGAACTGACGAGGGAGCAAGCTATCCTAGATCTTGTCCTGTGTAATGAGACTGGAATAATTAATGACCTCATTGTTAGGGATCCTCTTGGAAGGAGTGATCACAGTATGGTTGAATTCAGAATACAGATGGAGAGTGTGAGGATAAAATCCAATACCAGGGTCCTGTCCTTGAACAAGGGGAACTACAATAGAATGAGGGAGGACTTGGCTAAAGTAGACTGGAAACAAAGATTTTATGGTGGGACAGTTGACGAGCAGTGGAGGACTTTCAAAGCAATTTTTCAAAGTGCTCAGCAAAAGTATATTCCAGTGAAAAGGAAGGACTGTAAGAAAAGGGGTAATCTGCCATGGGTGTCTAACGAAATAAGGAAGGCTATCAAATTGAAAGAGAAGGCATACAAAGTGGCCAAAAACAGCATGAAACTAGAAGATTGGGAAAACTTTAAAGGTCAACAGAAAGCCACAAAAAGAGCTATAAAGAAAAGTAAGATAGAACATGAGAAAAAACTAGCACAGAATATAAAGACAGATAGCAAAAGTTTCTATAAATATATAAAACGAAAAAGAGTGGCTAAAGTAAACATTGGCCCTTTAGAGGATGAGAAGGGGAACTTAGTTATGGGATATGATGAAATGGCCGAGGCATTGAACAGGTATTTTGTATCGGTCTTCACAGTGGAGGACACTAATAACATGCCAGTAATTGACAAAGAGACGAAGGTAGGTGAGGACCTGGAAACAATCATTATTACGGAAGAGGTAGTGTTGGGCAAGCTAATGGAGCTAAGGATTGATAAGTCTCCTGGCCCTGATGGAATGCATCCCAGGGTACTAAAAGAGATGGCGGGAGAAATAGCAGGTGCACTGGCGTTAATTTTCCAAAATTTGCTGGACTCTGGGGCAGTCCCAGCAGATTGGAAAACAGCAAATGTGACGTCACTGTTTAAAAAGGGGAGTAGACAAAAGATGGGGAATTATAGACCAGTTAGCTTAACCTCTGTAGTGGGGAAGATGCTTGAGTCTATTATCAAGGAAGAAATAGCAAGGCATCTTGATAGAAATTGTCCCGTTGGGTAGACGCAGCATGGGTTCATGAAGGGCAGGTCATGCTTGACAAATCTTTTGGAATTCTATGAAGACATTACAAGCGAGGTGGACAATGGGGACCCAGTGGATGTGGTGTACCTAGACTTCCAAAAGGCCTTCGACAAGGTGCCGCACAAGAGGCTACTGCATAAGGTAAGGATGCATGGCATTAAGGGTAAAGTATTAGCATGGATAGAGGATTGGTTGACTAACAGGAAGCAAAGAATGGGGATAAATGAGTGCTATTCTAGCTGGCAGTCAGTGACTAGTGGTGTGCCTCAGGGATCGGTGTTGGGACCGCAATTATTTACAATTTATATAGATGACTTGGAGTTGGGGACCACGTGTAGGGTGTCAAAGTTTGCAGATGACACTAAGATAAGTGGCAAAGCAAAGTGTGCAGAGGACTGTGAAACTTTGCAGAGGAACATAGATACATTGAGTGAGTGGGCAAAGGTCTGGCAGATGGAATACAATGTAAATAAATGTGAAGTCATACATTTTGGTAGGAGTAATAGTAAAAAGGATTATTACTTGAATGGTAAAAAGTTGCAGCATGCTGCTATGCAGAGGGACCTGGGTGTCCTTGTGCATGAATCACAGAAGGTAGGTCTGCAGGTACAACAAGTAATTAGGAAGGCAAATGGAATTTTGTCCTTCATTGCTAAAGGGATTGA
>NW_025979152.1:0-6214 GCF_021869965.1 Rhincodon typus | reverse complement strand
CGTCCTCACGTACCACCCCACCACCCTCCGAATCCAACGCATCATCCTCCGACACTTCCGCCATCTGCAATCCGACCCCACCACCAAAGACACTTTTCTCTCCCCACCCTTATCTGCTTTCCGGAGGGACCACTCTCTCCGTGACTCCCTTATCTGCTCCACACTCCCCTCCCAGCCCCACCAAACTCGGCACTTTTCCCTGCAACCGCAGGAAGTGCTACACCTGCCCCTACACCTCCCCCCTCACCCCCATCCCAAGCCCCAAGAAGACTTTCCACATCAAGCAGATGTTCACCTGCACATCTGCTAATGTGGTATACTGCATCCGCTGTTCCCGTTGTGGCCTCCTCTACATCGGGGAAACCAAGCAGAGGCTTGGGGACCGCTTTGCAGAACACCTACGCTTGGTTCGAACTAATCAACTGCATCTCCCAGTCACGAACCATTTCAACTCCCCCTCCTATTCCGCAGACGACATGTCCATCCTGGGCCTCCTGCAGTGCCACAATGATGCTACCCGAAGGTTGCAGGAACAGCAACTCATATTCCGTTTGGGAACCCTGCAGCCCAATGGTATCAATGTGGATTTCACAAGCTTCAAAATCTCCCCTCCCGCTACCGCATCCCAAAACCAGCCCAGCTCATCCCCGCCTCCCTAACCTGTCCTTCCCCCCACCTATCCCCTCCTTCCATCTCAAGCACCACCCCCCCCTCCTCCCTACTAACCTCATCCCGCCCCCTTGACCTGTCCATCCTCCCTGGACTGACCTATCTCCTCCCTAACTCCCCACCTACACTCACCTTTACTGGCTCCATCCCCGCCTCTTTGACCGATCTGTCTCCTCTCCACCTATCTTCTCCTCTATGCATCTTCTATCCGCCTCCCCCTCTCTCCCTATTTATTTCAGAACCCGCTTCCCCTCCCCCATTTCTGAAGCAGGGTCTAGGCCCGAAACGTCAGCCTTCCTGCTCCTCTGATGCTGCTTGGCCTGCTGTGTTCATCCAGCTCTACACCTTGTTATCTCTGATTCTCCAGCATCTGCAGTTCCTACTATCTCTGGAAGAGACTAAAGTCGTCTCTGCCTTCTTCTCATAACAATCTTCAAAGACTCGATTTAAGGCTCCAGTCGATGTTCATCAGGAAACCTAGGTATGGGTATGAATTGGAATTGATGCCTCCTGTTTGCTTCAATCAGAATTTTTTAAACTTCTTCTCATGCAACACCAGAATTCCTCATTTGAGGTATCCCCTCAATCACACTGCGAAACTCTTTATTCAAGATTATAATTAGAGTGCATTTGATTCCAAAGTGAGTCCATCAAAAACTCAATACCATCTGCAAAAAGGGAGCATCACCTTTTCTGAAATTTTCAGATCAGACGTCTTTTACAATGCCGCCCTGCACACAATTTTAAAGAAATATTAAATACAATGGGTGACTGAACAATTTTGCCTCATTCTTCTTTTGAAAGGGAAAGATCTGAGTCTTTCATCTACTTATTTGATTTTGAAATGGATTATCAAGAAATTCAGAAACTAAAATAATATGTGCACTGCATAAAAGAATTATATGCAGTTTAGTCATTATACATTCCTCTAACCTAGTTATAATTAGGCTGCCATGGCGAAGAGGCATAGTGTATATATTTATAGGGCTCTTATAACACAGTGGTAGTGTCCCTACCTCTGAGCCAGAGAGCCTGAGTTTGAGTCCTACCTCTGCAGAGGTCCGTCATAACATATCTGAATAAGTTAGTTAAAATTATTTACAATCTCATAGAGTCATAGAGATATACAGCACAGAAACAGACCCTTTGGTCCAACACGTCCATGCCAACCAGTTTTCCTAAATTAGACTAGTCTCATTTGCCAGCATTTGACCCATATCCCTCTAAACCTTTCCTATTCATGTACCTGTCCGAATGTCATTTAAATATTGTAACTGTATTTGCAGTTCATTCCTCTGGCAGTGCATTCCATGTATGAACCTCTAGTTTTGAACTCCTCTTTAGGGAAAAGACCTTTGCTATTCACCTTATCTATGTTCATCATGATTTTACAAACCTCTATAAGGTCACCCCCTAACCTTGTATTTTCCAGTGAAAGAAGTCCCAGCCTATCCAGCCTCTCCTAATTACTAAAAGTCTCCAGTCCCAGAAACATCCTTGTAAATCTTCTCTACACCCTTTTCAATTTAATAATGTCCTTCCTATAGCAGGCAGATGAGAACTGTACACGGTACACCAAAAATGGCATCACCAACATTCTGTACAACCATAACATGACGTCCCAACTCCTATACTCAATGGTCTGAGCAATGAAGGAAAGCATGCCAAATACCTTCTTAACCATCCTGTCTACCTGTGACATAACTTTCAAGGAGCTACGTAAGTAAACCCTTAGGTTTCTCTGTTCAACAACACTCCCCATGGCCTTACCATTAGCTGCGTAAGTCCTGTCCTTACTCGTCTTACCAAAATGCAACACTTTGTACTTATCTAAATTAAACTCCATCTGTCACTTCTCGGCCCATTGAACTCTTAGATAACCTTCTTCACTGTATACTACGCCACCGATTTTAGTGTCGTGCACAAACTTACTAACCATGCTTTCCATATTCTCATCAAAATCGTTTCTACATTGTGGTTTGCAGAGAACCAATAAGATATCTAATTGCAGGACATTTTATGAGCAGGTGTTTTGTCAGTGAGTGACAGCTTAAGAGCTCATCTGGTTTTGAACTTTGATTGGAATGTTAATGAAGAGTAACTGGACTCAAAATGTTGACTCTGCATTCAGCCCACAGATGCTGCCAGACCTACTGAGTCTTGCCAGCAATTTCTGTTTTTGTTTATTCTAATAGTAATTTTGTTACTAATTATCATAACATGTTAATGATTCATTATATTGCGTATATATTGTAGGTGAAACAGCAAGCACTTTTTAATATTTTGAGTAACCTTTTAATAGCTACACTTCCGTTATAGTAAAATATAATTGCCTTATTATTCCTTATTTTAGGCTTTATGAGTTACATTGTTGAGCCTCTGTTTGTGGAATGGTCGCGTTTTACTGAAAACACTCCTTTGACCATAACAATGATGAGTCATCTGTGCAAAAACAAGGCAAGGTGGCGGGGACTGCTCCTTAAACAACACAACAGTGAGGACAACTCAGCCCAAGTGAATGAAGACAAAAGCAGAATTTCTGAAGAAGTTGAACATCAATAATCTAATCCAGTTAGATGGTCCAGTCAAATAATGCCATGTATTCTTCACACACCTTTTTTGTTTTCAAAATTTATTTTTAAATGACATGAGAACATCTTCAAGGGACTGAGAACAAATTCTCCGGAGAAAAGAGGAAGGAAGAGACCAATTTTATCCAATTAAGAGTGATTGTCTGTTCCGAGATCTGTCTTCAGTTTTGAAAATGTGTGCTGCATATTACCTCAGCAACCCTCCAATAACTTTTGATTAATAAAAGCAAAATACTTGATATTTGAATTACAGTAGAAGCAGGATTCAAAATCCACATTATCAAGCATCAGGTTCAATGGCATTTACCTAAGGTTATACTGCTGAGTAGAGGATAATGTGGACTGAAAATGATACTGAATGGAAGCAGAAGAGTTACTGAAAGAAAGTCAGCTTTACTTCATTGTGGTGCAGTTAGAAGACTCATTCAGCAAGGTGGCTTTTGCTACAACTGACAACTGCTGAAGAACATAATATTCAACTGCTCTGCAGCTGGGCTGCACCATAATAAACCATTGCTAAAACCAGCTTCGACTGAGCTCAGAATCCATCAGGTTTTGAGTGTGCACTGAGAATAAGACTTTCTTTTTGGAATGACTACCAAACTTTTTCATTTTTGTACCTTTTGCATCAGAAAGCATTTGTGGCATTCAGAACTGGATTGCATACCTACTGAGTACACGTATAGAATTTTTCATGTATAATTATAAATAAAATTAAGATGCAGAGATGTAAATATGATCAGTTAGAAGACACACACAATTCCATTTTTTGTTCTGTCTCTGTCTCAGTCCCTCTTTTTTTTCACAGACACTTAGTAGAGATGATAAACAACAAAAGATCGGTACAATTAGAATTCTGTGTTCAAAAAATATTACACTGTGAAAAATAAATACCATTGGTATTTAAAGAAGCCAAAAATTAGAATCATAGAACAAATGTAAATAGCTGTTTTAGTTGTAATACACTGGTATGTTCCTAAAAGCCTTAACATTGCACCCATTGCTATACTTACACTGTTTTGATAATTAAGCACAAACATCCTTTGTACTAAACTCCTATTTGTTGTTATTAATTACAGCAAGCTGTTTCATTTCTATTGTTCAAGTTACAGTCCTTAACAAAAGCATCAAAACTTCACAAACATTCCATGTTTTCATTTATTTTTAATTGTTTACTGAGGCAACTATAGAGATTCTTTTTTAATCCCACTATTGCATAACAAGGTCATCAAATTTAAAAACGTTTGACAATTTTGTACAGGTTTGTCATTTTACTGAACCCCCGATTATCAATTTAAGGTCTAAGAAAATAAATGCGTTTTTTAAAAAAAATGTACTTTTCTGCTTAAAAATCATAAATGAACAGATCAAACCTGAACATCATGTTGTCATGCTCCAGAGGTTGAAAATGTATTTATTATTCTATTGACAGCAAAAGAATATGTTACCCAAAACACTTTTTGAAATGCTTTGTAATACAGGCTGTTGTTTTATTAATGAAAGCAAAAAAAGGCTTGTTATTGCATCTTTGTTTGCCTTTCTGTTCAAATGTGGGTAAATGAAGTTGAGGTATAGATCAGCAAAGATCTAATTAAATAATGGAACAGGTTTGTGGAGTAAATAGCCCATTCCTGTTTATATATAGTCATGGATTTAATTCACACAGCAAGAATGTACCTTACAATATGTGTAAGTAACTAAAATGATTACTATTACAGAATTATGTACACCTAAACTTTAATCAATGTATAAAAGGCAATATTTTGATTTGGAGGTTAGGTTCTTACATTCCTGTAACCTATGTAAACAAGCCTTACAGCTGTATGATAGCACCATTTTAATGTAAACTTTGTCTAATGCTGAAAATTTGTGATGAATATGTTGTGAAATTTGCTGTGACTGCTATGCAGTGTTGCCAAGAATTACTATTGTTATTTCTAAAAACTAAATTTTAAACAAGAGAGTGCTGTACTTTCAGTTCTCAATATTTTGGACTGCAACTAATCATAAATAGAAGATTTTTGTAAATGTCACTTGTGTTTTCCATTTATGAAAAAGATAAATATGCAACCAAAATGATATGTTAATCTAACTGGACTGACTGATTTTGATTTACAAATTTCAGAAGGGTAACATACATAAAGTTGTGTAATGGTGAATCCATGTTTAGCTGGTAGAATGGTAACTTTTAGCTGAATTTGAGTTGATCAAAATTTCATTGCTTGAGAGTGCCCAAATGTTCTAATGAATTTATCCATTGCAAAGCTAGAAATACTAACATAGCTGAAAAAATTCAAGTGCTCACTTGCCTTACCATAGATTCTAGGGTCAACCTTTCTGGACGTATGGGTCAGTTGCATGCATGAGAAATGACATTGGTTCAGATATTGCTGGTTTTGTGAGAAATAGGTTTGTTTTTTAAATTGCAGGAATTAAAGGCAACTTAAATGGTTTTAAAATTGAGTAGAGGAAAAACTGTAACAAAATTGAAGCTCCCGAATATAGTAAGTACTGTATTGTTGTTGTTGAAGATGTAACCTGTATTGCAAAGAATGAGTTGTTACAAACTTTGTTAACAAACTTAAGACAACTCAACACATCTGTTTTGACTTAACATTTCAAAGTAAGTATAGGCTAAACATTTAACATTTCATTTTTGTCAGCTTATGTGCTCAGTCATATTTCAACTTAAAATTTGAAGGTTTTTGTGACGAGAGTATTAACATCGAGTAAGAGAATTTTACGTTCACCATGTAAAATTTGCTTGGAAAAAGAGTTCCTTAGAAGAACTGGTAGATCTCAACATTTTGGGTAGCCTGACATCTGAAGGAATGACAAATGGGGAGAGTTAGTTATTGATAACACACTGTGGCACTGGAGGAACACAGCAGGCCAGGCAGCATCAGAGGAGCAGGAAAGCTGATGTTTCGGGTCGGGATCCTTCTTCAGAAATG
>NW_025979151.1:0-6214 GCF_021869965.1 Rhincodon typus | reverse complement strand
AGAATAATATGTCTACAGAGTCAGTTTGGGTTGAGGTCCAGAACAAGAAAGGAGCAGTCACTTTGTTGGGGTTTTTTTACAGATCCCCTAACAGTTGCAGAGAAGTAGAGGAGCGGATTGGGAGGCAGATACTGGAAAGGTGCAGAAGTCACAGGGTTGTAGTCATGGGTGACTTCAACTTTCCAAATATTGATTGGAAACATCTTAGTTGTAATAGTTTAGATGGAGCGGATTTTGTCCAGTGAGTTCAGGAAGGATTCCTGACATTGTATGTAGATAGACCAACACAAGGAGAGGCCACTTCGGATTTGGTGCTTGGCAATGAACCGGGCCAAGTGTTAGACCTGTTGGTAGGAGAGCATTTTGGCGGTAGCGATCATAACTCTGTTACTTTTACAACAGTCATGGAAAAGGATAGGTACATACAGCAGGGTAAGGTTTATAATTGAGGGAAGGGTAATTACAATTCTATTAGGAAGGAACTGGGTAACATAAAATGGGAACAGATGCTGTCAGGGAAGAACACTGTTGAAATATGGAGATTGTTTAAGGAATACATACTGCATGTGCTTTATATGTTTGTCCCTAGCAGGCAGGGAAGATGCGGTTGAGTGAGGGAGCCTTGGTTCTCAAGAGAGGTGGAACGACTGCTTAAGAGGAAGAAGGATGCTTATATAAGGTTTAGGAAACAAGGAACAGAAAAGCCACTGGAGGGATACAAGTTATCCAGGAAGGAGCTGAAGAAAGAGCTTCGAAGAGCTATAAGGGGGCATGAGAAAACCTTGGCAGATAGGATCAAGGAAAACTCCAAGGCTTTTTACACGTACGTGAGGAATAAGAGAATGACCAGAGAAAGGGTAGGGCCGATCAAGGATTGTAAAGGGAATTTGTGCACGGAGCCTAAAGAGATAGGAGAGGTCCTTAATGAATACTTTTCTTCGGTATTCACAACTGAGAGGGACCTAGTTGTAGAGGAGGACAGTGTGAAACAGGCTGGTAGGCTAGAGAAGGTCAATGTTAGTAAGGAAGATGTGCTAGGAATATTGAGGAAGTTGAAGATAGTTAAGTCCCCCGGCCTGATGGGATTTATCCAAAGATTCTATGGAAAGCGAGGGAAGAGATCGCAGGGCCTTTGGCGATGATCTTTTCGTCCTCACTGTCCATGGGTATGGTGCCGGAAGATTGGAGAGAGGCAAACATCATTCCCTTGTTCAAAAAAGGGAATAGGGACAACCCCGGAAATTACAGGACAGTTAGTCTTACATCAGTGGTGGGCAAATTATTGGAAAGGGCTCTAAGAGATAGGATTTATGATCACTTGGAAAGACACAGTTTGATTCACGACAGTCAGCATGGATTTGTGAGGGCTAGATCATGCCTCACAATCCTTATTGAATTCTTTGAAGAGGTGACCGAACATGTGGATGAAGGTAGAGCAGTGGATGTAGTATACACGGTTTTAAGTAAGGCGTTTGATAAGGTTCCCCATGGTAGGCTCATACAGAAGGTAAGGAGGCATGGGATAGGAGGAAATGTGGCAGATTGCATTCAGAATTGGCTGACCCTTAGAAGACAAAGGGTGGTAGTGGACGGAAAACATTCAACATGGTGCTCAGTTAAGGATCTGTCCTGAGTCCTCTTCTATTTGTAATTTTTGTAAATGATTTGGATGAAGGAGTGGAAGGGTGGATTAGTAAGTTCGCGGACGATACGAAGGTGGGTCGCATTGTGGACAGTGCGGAGGGCTGTTCTAGTTATAAAGGGACATTGATAGGATGCAGAGCTGGGCTGAGAAGTGGCAGATGGAGTTTAACCCTGAAAAGTGTGAGGTGATTCATTTTGGAAGGACAAACTTGAAAGCAGAATACAGGGTTAATGGAAAGATTCTTGGCAGTGTGGAGGAGCAGAGAGATCTTGGGGTTCATGTCCACAGTTCCCTGAAAGCTGCCACCCAGGTGGATAGAGTTGTTAAGAAGGCGTATGGTGTGTTAGCTTTCATTAATACAGGGATCGAGTTCAAGAGCCGTGAAGTAATGCTCCAGCTATACAAAAGTCTGGTTCGGCCACATCTGGAGTATTGTGTCCAGTTTTGGTCGCCTCACTACAAGAAAGATGTGGAGGCGTTGGAAAGGGTGCAGAGGAGATTTACCAGGACGTTGCCTGGAATAAAGGGAAGGTCTTACGTGGAAAGGTTGAGAGAGCTAGGGCTTTTCTCTTTCGAACGACGAAGGATGAGAGGTGACTTGATAAAGGTGTACAAAATGATCAGAGGTATAGATAGAGTGGACAGCCAGAGACTTTTATCCTAGGGTGGAGGTAGCTATTAGGAGGGGGCATAGTTTTAAAGTGAGTGGACGTAGATACGGGGGAGACGTCAGAGGTAGGTTCTTTACTCAGAGAGTGGTAGGGGAATAGAATGCCGGAGAGGGTAGTGGAGTCGGCCTCATCAGGGATATTTAAGCGGCTATTAGATAGGCATATGGATGATAGTATAAGGTAGGGGTGGAGGTTACATAGACCTTAGGTTTAGGGTAAAAGTTCGGCACAACATCGTGAGCCGAAGGGCTTGTACTGTGCTGTACTGTTCTATGTTCTATGTTCTATAATTAAAACATTCAAGCCCAGGCAACACCCTGGTAAATCTCCTCTGCAGCTTCTCTAGTGCTATCACATCCCTCCTTCAACAACGATTCCAGAACTGCACACTAGCTGTGGCCTAACAAATGTGTTGTGGTTGATTGGCTCACCAAGCTGGTTCGTTGTTCCACAGACGTTTAATTCCCCTGCTGGGTAACCTCATCAGTGCAGCCTCCGATGCGGCACTGTTGTGTTTTCCCACCTGGTATTTAAACTCTGGGGTCCATTGAGCTGGGTTACCTCATTTCCGGTTTTCCTTTACAGTGGAGTGTATATAGAATCTTGCTCTGTGTTTTTTGATGGCCTTCTTAGTGGAGAACCAAGCTTCTAGGAATTCCCGTGCTTATCTCTGCTTGGCCTGTCCCAGGATCCTGGAGTTGTCCCAATCAAACTGACGGTTTTCTTTATCCATGTGGATGGAGATGACTGCGTATTGGTTGTGTCTTTTTGTTGCTAGTTGATGGTCATGTACTCTCGTGGCTAATTTTCTTCCTGTCTGTACAATGTAATGTTTGTCACAGTCTTTGCAGGGAATCTTGATATGACGTTGTTCCTGTCCATAGAGGGTAACGAGTCTTTGGTTCGGGTTAGCAGTTGGTGTAGGGTGGAAGTGGGTTTGTGTGCTACTCTGATGCCCAGTGGTTGTAAGAGTCTTGTGGTCAGTTCAGATGTGTTCTTGATGTATGGTAGCATGATGAGTGTGTCGGGGTGTGCAGTATCTTCCTGTTGTTGTTCATGTGATAGGCATCGTCTGACCCAGTTGTTCGGGTATCCATTGTCCTTGAATACTTGGAAGAGGTACTCTTCTTCTTTTTGGCGTAGTTCCACGTTGCTGCAGTGTGTTGTTGCTCGTTTAAATAGTGTTTTCACACAACTTCGTTTGTGGGTGTTAGTGTGGTTGCTGTTAAAATTCAGTACTTGGTCAGTGTGTGTGACTTTCCTGTGTACTTTTGTCAGGAATTCTCCATTGGTCCTGCGTTCTACCATGACGTCCAGGAATGGGAGCTATTCGTTCCTTTCCTCCTTCCTGATGAATCTGATCCCGGTGAGGGTATTGTTTATTAGTTGGTGTGTCTCCTCGAGTTTGGTCCGTTTAATAATGACGAAGGTGTCGTCCACATATCTGATCCTTTACTGGCATGCGCCCTTTGTTCGCTGGTATTATTATGATGTTTTTGTCTTTTTTCCTTCATTGATCAAGGACACACACAACCAGCTCCATAGATATCTCACAGAAATTACGCGCGAAAAAACTTTGTTCCTAGATGCTACCAACAGGACTGGACAACTGACTTAGAATGAGCCATTGACATCAGTCAGCAGATAACAAGACCAAGAAAAGACAGATCCTTCAAGAGAAACTAGTCAAATTAACCCACCAAAAAGACAACCACAGAGCAGATACCTGGATAAGAAACCTTTCAGACAAGAAACTGACAGACACAGAGAAAGCTGTGTAATTCACGGACTCAACTACAACCACAGAGACATCAATATGACAGAATTTCTAGCCACACTGAAGACAAATGGTATCAAAGAAGAAACACAAAAAGCCATAAGACAGACAGTGATCCCGACACTGACCAGAATGAGCGAACTTAACACTCTTAACACATCAGAAAGGACGGTCCTAGAAGGACTGAACAAGGACAAAAACATCATAAACACTACCAGCGGACAAAAGGCACATGTCAGTAGTACTAAACAAATGAGACTACCTGACGAAAGCACAGACACTACTAGTGGACGAGAACACATACAGGCAAGTGCAGATAGACCTGACACCACAGCTGGGCAACAAGATATCAACACACTAAAGAGACTCAAACAGACCAGACAAATCAACATAACAGACTACCTAAGAATGAAACCAGAAGGAACTAACAGCCCCAGATTCTACAGCCTCCTGAAGATACACCAACCGGAGGTACCCCTGAGAACCATAGCCTCCCTGCCAGGCACGCCATCACATCGATGAGCCAAGGAGTCACAACAGAGACTAAAGCACCTCATCAGCAAGTCACCCCACACAATCCACTCAGCCCAAGAATTTCTCAAATCCATCAAGGACATAAGAATAGATGAGAACAAGACCATGGTATCATTTGACATTACTGCCCTATTTATATCGCTCGACATATAAGCAAGAGAAACAATGGCAACACGACTAAAACTAGAACTAGACCCGAGTGACACCATCTCCACAGACAACATGCTGAAGTTACTGGACTTGTGCCTCACCACCCACTTTACCTTGAATGGCTAAATATATGAACAGATCAACGGGACACCCATTGGGTCACATATCTCCAGATTAATAAAGCAGTCATGCAGAGACTCAAAAGCATGGCCTTTCCGCTAATCCAACCAAAACTATGGATCAGATACGTGGACGACACCTTCGTCATTATTAAACGGAACAAACTCGAGGAGACACACCAACTAATAAACAACACCCTCACCGGGATCAGATTCACCAGGGAAGAGGAAGAGAATGAATAGCTCCCATTTCTGGACGTCATGGTAGAACGCAGGACCAACAAGGAATTCCTGACCAAAGTACACAGGAAAGTCACACACACTGACCAAGTACTGAATTTTAACAGCAACCACACCAACGCCCACAAATGGAGTTGTGTGAAAACACTATTTAAATGAGCAACACACACTGCAGCAACGTGGAACTACGCCAAAAAGAAGAAGAATACCTCTTCCAAGTATTCAAGGACAATGGATACCCGAACAACTAGGTCAGATGATGCCTATCACATGAACAACAACAGGAAGATACTGTACGCCCCAACACACTTATCATGCTACCATACATCAAGAACACATCTGAACTGACCACAAGACTCCTACAACCACTGGGCATCAGAGCAGCACACAAACCCAATTCCACCCTACACCAACTGCTAACCCGAACCAAAGACCCATTACCCACTATGGACAGAGCCAACGTCATATCAAGATTTCCTGCAAAGACTGTGACAAACATTACAATTGTACAGACAGGAAGAAATTTAGCCACGAGAGTACATGACCATCAACTGGCAACAAAAAGACAGGACCAATACTCAGTCATCTCCATCCACATGGATAAGGAAAACCACCACTTTGATTGGGACACCTCCAGGATCCTGGGACAGGCCATGCAGAGACAAGCACGGGAACTCCTAGAAGTCTGGTTCTCTCCTAAGGAGGCCATTAAAAAACACATAGAGCTAGACTCTATATACACTCCACTGCAAAGGAAAACCGGAAATGAAGTAACCCAGCTCAATGGACCCCAGAGTTTAAATACCAGGCGGGAAACACAACAGCGCTTCAATGGAGGCTGCACTGATGATGCTACCCAGCAGGGTAATGAAACGTCTGCGGAACAATGAACGACCTCGGTGAGCCAAACAACCACAACACCCATAACACGAGCTACAAATCTACGCAAAAACCTAACCAATGTTTTATACAGTTCCAGCAGAACCTCCCTGCACTTAAACTCTATTCCACTTAAACTGAAAGGCAGTTTGAGAATAATATGTCTACAGAGTCAGTTTGGGTTGAGGTCCAGAACAAG
>NW_025979150.1:5291-6215 GCF_021869965.1 Rhincodon typus | reverse complement strand
CCCCCTCCCTATCTCTGTCACCTCCTCCAGCCCCTACACCCCCTCCCTATCTCTGTAACCCCCTCCAATTCCAGCCCCTTGACCATACCCCAATTGCCATCGCTCCCCCATTGGGGGCTGTCCCTTCAGCTGCCTGGGCCCTGAGCTCTGGAATTCCCTCCCTAAACCCCCCACCTCTCTCTCTCTCCCTCTGTCTCTCTGCCTCCCTCCTTTGAGATGTCCCATGAAACCAGTGCCTGACTGAGCCTCTGGTAACGTGCTCCCTTCGTTTCCTGCTGGGACTGAGCTGAGTTGTGTTTGATTTCCAATCGGTTTGTTGGAAATTGTCACTGAATTGTGTGTTTGGGGGAAGTAACTGTCGGCTTTCTGCGTGCTAACCTCGTACACGGAGAGTTTTAATGGACAGAATTCACAGCTGATGGCTGGTCTGGATGAGAGCTCCCAACTTTTAATGTTATCGATGGATTCTGCAATTGTGAATTTCTCTGTGTTTCACACCTTCAGGTAAATAACGTCGGGCTGGAGGATGTCATGCATGAAGATGCTGTGGCTGCTCTGAAGAACACGTCAGATATTGTGTACCTCAAGATTGTCAAACCCGCCAGCCTGTACATCAATGACAGCTACGCTCCTCCAGACATCACCACCTGTAAGCCCGGGCCAGAGGAAGTTCCAGTATCGTGTTCTCACCTCTCACCTCCTGCCCCCTTTCCGATCTCTCCGAGATATTTACCATTCACCAACGTCTCAACAGGCAGGCTGGAAAACTGCCTCATTCTGCCCCCGGCTCAGGAATGTTTGATGGGGGACAGTGTGGAGGGAGCTTTACCCTGTATCTAACCCCGTGCTGTCCCTGTCCTGGGAGTGTTTGATGGGGGACAGTGTAGAGGGAGCTTTACTCTGTATCTAACCCCGTGCTGTCCC
>NW_025979150.1:0-5281 GCF_021869965.1 Rhincodon typus | reverse complement strand
CCTGGGAGTGTTTGATGAGGGGACAGTGTAGAGGGAGCTTTACTCTGTATCTAATCCTGTGCTGTCTCTGCCTGGGAGTGTTTGACGGGTGACAGTGTAGAGGGGTCTTTACTCTGTATCTAAGCCTGTGCTGTCCCTGTCCCTGGGAGTGTTTGATGAGGGACAGTGTAGAGAGAGCTTTACTCTGTATCTAACCCCATACTGTCCCTGTCCTGGGAGTGTTTGACAGGGAGAGTGTAGAAGGAGCTTGACTTTCAGAAAGAGTATGCTGAATCTTTGCTTTTGATTCAGGGTGTTTGGGGCTACCGTTCCTGGAAGCCCATACTCACACAAACAGGAAGAGAAATCCTGATCTCTCTCCTCCAGGCTGGGGATGGGGTTAAACAGAAAAGTTCAGGCCCAAGATTGAAGTAATTCTGTTGGATATGGAAAGGTTTGAGGGTTGAAACAGAGTCGGCAACGTGGAATGAAGATACTGAGCAGCCAGAATGTAATTGAATGGTGGGATAGTTTCTAAAAGGGGCTGAATGGCCTCTTCCTATTCTGTGAGCTGCTCCCTTTTGATATCCTGGTTTGCAGTAATTGCTCCCAAGCATCTGTTGTTCAATTCCACACCAATGCAGTGAACCATGGTAACCTGTGGAGATATTTTTGCGTGAAAATTAAATTTACGGCGTAGATCGGGAAGCCAGTCTGATTGGGAACGACTGGTGCTGCTCTCTGTTGCTAACTGGTTTCTCTCCATTCAGCTTATTCACAGCATTTGGATACTGAGATGGGCCATTCCAACTACCTGGCTACAGATTACACACAGACCCTCACACCTACTTCTCCGCGCAGATACTCCCCGATTCCCAAAGGTCTGATGGGAGAAGACGACATTCCCAGGTCAGCTCATTTCTATTCTCTGGGGCCAGTCTCTGTGTTTGGGCATCTTCCAGCTGCCCTCGTCTCTCTGTCTCTGGGACCCCTCGGTTCAGGGCTCTGTGTCTGTGACCCCCACATGGTGGTGGGTTGGAAACATTAACACTGACCTGTTGAGGTTGAGTGTTTGTTGTGGAACGTGGGCACTGTGATAACAGCTTCTGTGTTCAGCCGCTGTGTTTGAACCGTCTCTCTCTGACAGGGAGCCCCGGAGGGTGATTATACACCGTGGATCGACAGGCCTCGGATTTAATATTGTCGGTGGTGAGGATGGAGAAGGGATCTTCATCTCCTTCATCCTAGCGGGTGGTCCAGCAGACCTCAGCGGTGAGCTCAGGAAAGGAGACCAAATCCTCTCAGTAAGTGGTGATTGCGCTGTGCTAACCCTGACCTCTCTCTCGAATTTGTTCATGGGGTGAGGGCGTCGCTGACTGGGCCCAGCATTTATTGCCCCGTCCCTAGTTGCCCCCCCTTGAGAAGGTGGGGGTGAGCTGCCTTCTTGAACCGCTGCAGTCCATGTGCTGTGGGTTGACCCACAATGTCCCTCAGGGAGGGAATTCCAGGAATTCTGACCCAGTGACACTGAAGGAACGGGGATATATTTCCAAGTCAGAATGATGAGGGGCTCGGAGGGGGTGGTGTTCCCATCTACCTGCTTCCCCTTGTCAATCTGGATGGAAGTGGTCGTGGGTTTGGAAGGTGCTGTGTGAGGATCTTTGGTGAATTTCTGCAGCCCATCTTGTAGCTGGTACACACTGCTGTTGCTGAGCGTCGGTGGTGGAGGGTGTGGATAATATTTATCTGTGGATAGGGCAGAGGCAGAGGTGGAATGGGCCTTCGATGACACAAAGATAAAATAGTGTCAACATTTTTAAGTATCATTGCCCTGAAACATACATTCAGCCTAGATTCTGTTCAATTCTGGGCCCCACACATTTGGAAGAACTTGGAGGCCCTTTGAGAGGGATCGGAGGGAGGTTTACTCAAACAGTGTTGGGTGAACGTGGAGAGTCTGGGATATTTGCCCCCTGTCCCCAGAGCAGAGAAGGTTAAGGGGGCAGACTGAATTGAGACGTTTGTTCATCATGAAGGGTTTGGACAGAGTGAATCAGAGGAAGTTGTAAATACTCAAATCTCCTCCCCATGGGCGGCACGGTGGCTCAGTGGTTAGCACTGCTGTCTCACAGCTCCAAGGCCCTGGGTTCGATCCCACCCTCGGGCAACTGTCTGTGTGGAGTTTTCACATTCTCCCCGTGTCTGTGTGGGTTTCCTCCCACAGTCCAAAGATGTGCAGGTTAGGGTGGGTTAGCCATGGGAAATGCAGGGTTATAGGTTGGATCTGGTTGCAGTGCTCTTCATAGGGTAGGTGTGGACTTGATAGGTGGAAGGGCCTGCTTCCACATTGTAGGGATTCTGTGGCATGTGATTTATGAAGCTAGCCAGAGACTCCCCATAATGCAAATTCCTGCATATGATGAAACTGGAATCATACTGAACTTGACCAAGGCATGGAGATCATAGAATCCCCACAGTGTGGAAGCAGGCCATTCGGCCTGTTAAGTCCAAACTGACCTTCCTAAGAGCATGCCACAGAGACCTGACCTCTCTACCCTATCCCTGTAACTGTGCATTTCCCATGTCCAATCCACCCTAACCTGCACATCTTTGGACTGTAGGAGGGAACCGGAGCACCCGGAGGTAGACACACGGAGCATGTGCAAATTCCACACAGACAGCCGCCCGAGGGTGGGATCGAACCTGGGTCCCTAGCACTGTGAGGCAGCAGTGCTAACCACTGAGCCACCATGATGATTGTGTTCCCTTCACTTATGGCAGCGCCTCTCAGAGAGGAGGAGACGGAGTTAACTCATAGATCACCCAGTGATGGAACTGAATGTGGAAGCAGATTGAAGAGGTTGCATGGCCTCTGATTGGTCACTGGTGAACCAATCAGGAAGGGGGGTATCTGAGTAATCATGATCTTTATGATCTGGTGCAGGTGAACGGAGTGGATTTACGGAATGCAACTCACGAGCAAGCAGCAGCTGCCCTGAAGAATGCTGGACAAACCGTTACCATCATCGCTCAGTACAAACCCGAGGGTAGGTGCCTCAGTACGGACCACAGGGTAGGTTTCTCAGTACAGACCCGAGGGTAGGTGGCTCCGTCCATGCTCACTGACACTCTTAAGGGCTTTCCATTCTGCTGGCTTACTGTCGGAGGGTCAGTGCTGAGGGAGTGGGCACTGTCGGAGGGTCAGTGCTGAGGGAGCGCCGCACTGTCGGGGCGTCAGTGCTGAGGGAGCGGGCACTGTCGGAGGGTCAGTGCTGAGGGAATGCCGCACTGTCGGAGGGTCAGCGCTGAGGGCGTGCCGCACTGTCGGAGGGTCAATATGGAAGGAGAGTCATTGAGCTGTACAGCACAGAAACAGGCCCTTCGGCCCAACCCGTGCATACATTCTAAATTAATCTAGTCCCACTTGCCAGCATTTGGCCCATGTCCCTCTAAACCCTTCCTATTCATGTCCCCATCCAGATGCCTTTTAAATGTTGTAATTGTACCAGCCTCCACCACTTCCTCTGGCAGCTCGTTCCATACACGCACCACCCTCTGTGTGAAAAAGTTGCCCCTTTTAAATCTTTCCCCTCTCACCTTAAACCTATGCCCCTCTAGTTTTGGATTCACCCTATCCATGCCCCTCATGATTTTATAAACCTCTATAAGGTCACCCCTCAGCCTCCGACACTCCAGGGAAAATAGCCCCAGCCTATTCAGCCTCTCCCTGTAGCTCAAACCCTCCAACTCCGGCAATATCCTTGTAAATCTTTTCTGAACCCTTTCTGGTTTCACAACATCCTTCCTATAGCAGGGAGACCAGAATCGCACACAGTATTCCAAAAGTGGCCTCAGCAATGTCCTGTACAGCGGCAACATGACCCTCCCAACTCCTATACTCAATGCACTGACCAATAAAGGCAAGCGTACCAAACACCTTCTTCCCTATCGTGCCTACCTGCAACTCACTTTCAAGGAACAATGAACCTGCACCCCAAGGTCTCTTTGCTCAGCAACACTCCCCAGGACCTTACCATTAAGTGTATAAGTCCTGCCCTGATTTGCCTTTCCAAAATGCAGCACTTCACGTTTATCTAAATTAAACTCCATCTGCCACCCCTCAGCCCATTGGATCAACAAGGAGGCATAGGCCTAGTGGTATTGTCGCTGGGCTGTTAATCGAGAGACCCAGAAAATGTTCCGTGTTCGAATCCTGCCACGGCAGATGGTGGAATTTGAATTCAATAAAAAATCTGGAATTAAGAATCTAATGAGGACCATGAATCATTGTTGATTGTCAGGAAAAACCCAATGTCCTAATGTCCTTTAGGGAAGGAAACTGCCATCCTTACCTGGTCTGGCCTACATGTGACTCCAGACCCACAGCAATGTGGTTGACTCTTAACTGCCCTCCGGGCAATTAGGGATGGGCAATAAATGCTGCCTGGCCAGCGATGCCCTCATCCCGTTAATGAATAAAGAATCTGATCACAGTCCCGTTGTACTCAGAGGTAACCTTCTTCGCCGTCGACTACATCTCCAATTTTAGTGTCATCTGCAAACTTACTAACCATATGTTCACATCCACATCATTTCTATAAGTGACGAATAGTAGTGAACCCAGCACTGATCCCTTATGACACACCAGTGGTCACAGGCCTCGAGTATGAACAGCAACCCTCCGCTAAGGGTTTTATTTTTGTTGCTGGGTAAGAGTGACGGGTTGGTTTGTCCTGTTGTGTTTCCCCAGAGTACAGTCGCTTCGAGGCAAAGATCCACGACCTACGGGAACAGCTGATGAACAGCAGTATCGGATCAGGGACCAGCTCTCTGAGGAGTAACCACAAACGCGTGTTTTATATCAGGTGACCAGTCACATGCTGCGCCAATGACCCACTGTCCCAATGGGGATGGGGGTCCCTGGGCAGGACGACCCACTGTCCCAATGCAGGGGGAGGGTGTCCCTGGGCAGGACGACCCACTGTCCCAATGGGGATGGGGGTCCCTGGACAGGACGACACACTGTCCCAATGCAGGAGGAGGGCGTCCCTGGGCAGGACGACCCACTGTCCCAATGCAGGGGGAGGGCGTCCCTGGGCAGGACGACCCACTGTCCCAATGGGGATGGGGGTCCCTGGGCAGGACGACCCACTGTCCCAATGCAGGGGGAGGGTGTCCCTGGGCAGGACGACCCACTGTCCCAATGCAGGGGGAGGGTGTCCCTGGGCAGGACGACCCACTGTCCCAATGGGGATGGGTGTCCCTGGGCAGGACGACCCACTGTCCCAATGCAGGGGGAGGG
>NW_025979149.1:0-6216 GCF_021869965.1 Rhincodon typus | reverse complement strand
CATCCAGCTCTACACCTTATTATCTCCTTTCATACAGACCTGGTTGCTGTATTGAAATGCAGAAAATGTGTTATTTTGTTGTTGAGATTCGGGCAGTTGTTGAAGTAATGCAGAGCCAAAGTAGAAATTAGTCAAAATCACCCATTATAAATGAAAACGTTTACTTTCTTTAATCACCACTTTACTGTTGCATTTGTTCACAAATGGGCCAGAGCTTTTTCCATGTTTTTAAAAAAAAACTATTTACGTGTTTGGACTGTTTGGGGCTCCCAGCCCTGCTTTTGTCATCAGTATATTCGCAAGTGTGATCTTTCAACAAGCTGCCTTCGTGTTTACTGTCCGATTAGGAACTTTGGCCAGGCATGGCCTTGGTAGGGCCAGTCAGTGCCTCTTCAGGAGATTGTGACTGGCAGCCTCACTGAGGATGGGGTGTGCTGCTGACCTGCCTGGAGAAAAGGGTGCCACAAGATAATGTCCATACCCACCTCAGAAATCTTAGCCACATCCTATTGCCCAGGATGATCCAGTTGATTTTTCTGCAGGAGTACACTTCCAATTCAAAGTCTTTTTTTCGCCACAGGAACTGCTGCAGATCACAATATGGCTCCTTTAAAGTAACTTCTGGGAATCACACTTGCATCTGTTTCCCTTATCTTTCTAGGTAGTAGAGGTTGTGGGTATGGAAGGCGCTGTCACAGTAGACTGCGCTAGTTACTGAAGTGCATCTTGTAGACGGTACACACTGCTGCGTTTGTGCATCAGTGATGAAAGAAATGAAAGTTGAAAGTGGAGGATGGGGTGCCAATCAAGCTGGCTGCTTTGTCCTGGATGGTATCAAGCTTCTTGAGTGTTGTGGAGCTGCGCCCATCCGGACAAGTGGGGAGTATTCCATCACTCTCCTGACTTGTGCCTACTAAATGGTGGACAGGCTTCGGGGAGATAGGAGGTGAGTTAATCGGGCAGAATTCCTCATGTCCAACTTGCTCTTGTAGCGTCAGTATCTCACTGGTTCAGTTCATTTTCTGGTAGAAAAACAGAAGTTGCTGGAAAAGCTCAGCAGGTCTGGCAGCATCTATGAAGAAAAATCAGAGTTAATGATTCAGGTCCAGTGACTCTTCCTCAGAACTGAGGGTTGACCTTGTAGAGGTTTATAAAATCATGAGGGGTATGGATTGGGTGAATAGCTAAGTTTTTTTTTTCCCAGGTTAGGGGAGCTCTGAGGAAGGGTCACCGGACCCGAAACGTTAACTCTGATTTTTTTCTTCACAAGATGCTGCCAGACCTGCTGAGCATTTCCAGCAACTTCTGTTTTTGTTCCTGATTTACAGCATCTGCAGTTCTTTTGGTTTTTATTTAGTATTTAACTCACTGCCACATCCTTTCTAGGCATGACCACCTTGAAGAAGTTCTGCTCCTCTCTCCAACAGGATTTCCATTCCAATCTTTCTTCTTGTCCACTGACATTCATTTCACTGTCAGTCCTGGTGCTTGACCAAGTATTTGATTAAAACTCATTTCCACAGCCATATCACATTACTCTGTGACTGCTTCCGGCTCAGACTCACCTCACGTGGATTCCAGCTGAAGTTTCATCCCTCCTGTTTTGAATCCTCCCAGGATCACAGATATCTCCGTGATGTTCAACATTCCACAGACAGCTGCTCTCGCCGCATCCTGAGATCCACACTTAGTGCCATGCAGTGTCACATACAGACTCTGAACCTTTCCCTCCAACAGCATCGCATCACACTGGCTCGGGGCTGCACCACTCCACAGTTCCACTTCATTCTGCAGCTCATTCGTCATACTAACAAGAAACTTTTTTTTTCTTTTCCTTTCCAGGCATCAAGGCCCACCAGATGTAACAACTCAAAGATACCCATGGCCCTCTGGAACCTTCCCTCTGATTCCATCCCCTCCCCAACCCCACCCCCTGTTGAGTATTCACCTTCTCTCCTAACCTTCTGCTTTCCGATGCAGAACGTTCTGTGCTCAGCAAAGGCCTCAGTTTTATCCCTCTGCGTCCCCACTTTAATGAATTTCGGGCACGACATGATGTCGAACTCTTGTTCCGCTGTATTCGCCTCCATGCCCGTTTCTTTGGTAAGAGTCCTCTCCCCATCCCACAGACCCCTTCGCCTAGTTTCAACATTCTCCCTCCACCTGGAACCCTCCCTCTGGCCTTTTACCTGCACTCGATCTGTTCATTGAGAACTGTTGATGTGATAATGGTCGCTTCAATTTCTCTGCAACCAACCCCACCCCTCCCCCCCCTCCCCGCCCCCACCCCCCCAACCGCCAACTTCACCAAACCCATCCTATCTCCCTTCAAAGTGACTGCACTCCGTGCACTTAGATCTAACCCTGACTTTGTTATTAAGCCTGCCGATAAGGGTGGTGCTGTTGTAGTCTGGTATACTGACCTCGACACTGCAGAGGCTGAGCGCCAGCTCTAAAATACCTCCTCCTACCTTCCCCTGACCCTACCATCAGGCATCAGGCCATTGTATCTACTACAGTAACTGATCTCATTTCATCTGGTGACCTCCTCCCCTCTCCCCACCCTCCCTCCCCACTCCCCACTGCATTCAAGCTGATAGTCCCACAGCTCACTTCTACCTCCTTCCAAAAATCCACAAACAGAGCTGTCCGGGCAGACCCATTGTTTCTGCCTGCTCCTGCCCCAACAGTCCTGAGGAAGGGTCACCAGACCCGGAACATGAACTCTGATTTTTTTTTTTTCTTCACAGATGCTGCCAGACCTGCTGAGCTTTTCCAGCAAGTTCTGTTTAAGTCCTTTACAAAGTTTTCTTTATTACATTTCTTGCTATGTTTGTGTGTCATAAAGTAATACCTGTATTTGGCCAATATAATTAGTTTTTAATTACATCACTTTACGTCCTGTTCAAAGCTGAACTCTCTAAACGCAAACAGTTTTCTGGGATATTATTTCAAGATCCTTATCAATAACTGAGTGAAAGAGACGTTTCTGTGATAACACAGTGAGGCTGCTTTTCTTTGATAACTTTAGCCCAGTTTAAAGAAACCAATTGTAGACTTCAGCAAATCTGTTCTGTCCTAATTTCCAACCCCACCTTCCTGTTTTCAACCCACAATACAGTTCTTCAGTCAGTGTAACGATTTCTCCTTGGATGTTCCATTCCACTCTGAGACCAATGCAGCACACCCCATACACTCCCGTGATCAGCTTACATGTTTTCATAAGCAGGATGCAAAATGATTGTTACAATACAAAAATAATTAATACTACCTATGCAGTTCCACCTCACAGAAAATTGATTTCTAGTGTTTGTAGTGTTGTGAGAACTTACCCTCCCCTAACCCCCACCTTATTGTTGTCAACTGTTTACATCTGATTTTAAATAAGTGGCAGAAAATGGCAATGACAGGGCTACGTATATCAGAGTCTTTGCAAAAACAGACTAATTCTAAATTGCATTCCTTATCATGACCTTTAACTTCTGAATATGCAGTTACATTACATTATGATTGTATATCACAATAGCTGATACTTACATCTTTGAGAGTAAGTTCCTATGATTCAACACTTCTCTGGTGCACCCTATTGATAAATCTTATGTTAGTGACCCTTTTGGACATTTGTTGGCAGAGGATCCTGCAAATAAATTTTGTGGACTTCTGTAAAAAGACTGATAGTATTTTCATCATTTGATTATAGTGGATGAAATCTTAGCAAACTATGAAGACAATACTAGAAATTTCTTGTTCCCCGAGCCAAAGTTAACGCCGTCATATCCTGGAGTGGATAGAGAAGTGCTGATGAAAAGATGTTCACCAGCTTTTGTAAGATACCATTTTCAGTTGATAATTATCAGAATTTAGTGATTTAGTTTGTGATTTATTTTGTTGTATCTTACGCTTTTACAATGTTAAGTAATTTCATAATAAGGATTATCGTTTGTATAGCTACGATCTAGGCTTCAACTTTGACTTTCAGCAATAATGGTGGATCAACTTAATATCCAAACTACAAAATCTAAATAATCTGACCAGAATAAAACAATTAAACTACTGTATTGCCTAAACCTGTCAGAAATGAGTACACACTTTCAAGATGGGCATGGGAATCTTTGAAGACACAAATCTTACCATGGGGTCTGTGAGTATCGTCCAAACTGAGTATCAGCTATTTGGATTGGGTACTTATATGGGAGGCTGCATTAAATTAAAACATTCTGGTGTACATTTGCGTTGTCTCCCCAGTACAGAGAAGGAGGCTATTCACTTCACTATGTATGTGCTGGATATATAACATACAGGGGACTGTAATTATCAAAATATTAATCTGTTTGAAAGGCAGTCTCCCAATTTGATAGTCCCCAGCCCAGCACAGCTCGCTTCTACCTCCTTCCAAAAATCTACAAATGGGACTCTCCAGGCAGACCCATTGTTTCAGCCTTCTCCTGCCCCACAGAACTCCTTTCTTCCTACGTTGACTCAGTCTTCTCTCCTCTGGTCCAATTGTTACCCACGTACATCCG
Source organism: Rhincodon typus (assembly GCF_021869965.1). Taxonomy (NCBI): domain Eukaryota; kingdom Metazoa; phylum Chordata; class Chondrichthyes; order Orectolobiformes; family Rhincodontidae; genus Rhincodon; species Rhincodon typus. The sequence continues at coordinate 1,693 of NW_025979149.1, read as the reverse complement.
TGATTCCTCTGATGCCTTATGCCAGTTTCAAAACTTCCAGTTTGCAGATTCCAGCCACCTCCTCTTTACCATGGACGTGCAAACCCCATACATGTCCATTCCCCACCAAGAGGGTCTTAGGGCTCTCCACTTCTTTCTGGAGCAAAGACCTGAACCGTCCCCACCCACCACCCTCCTCCGCTTGGCTGAGCTCAACCTCCCCCTCAACAACCTTTCTTTTAACTCATGTCATTTTCTTCAGGTCAGAGGGGTGGCCATGGGTACCCACACAGCCCCTAGTTATGCCTGTCTCTTCGTGGGGTACGTAGAACATTCCTTGTTCCAGTCCTATTCTGGCCCCCACCCATAAATCTTTCTCCGATATATCGATGATATCATCAGTGCTGCTTTCCTCTCTCACCCGGAATTGGAAATGTTCATTGATTTTACATTTCCAATTTCCACCCTGCCCTCACTTTCACCTGTCTATCTCTGACTCCTCCCTTTCCTTCCTCGACATCTCTGTTTCCATTTCTGGGGAGAGATTGGCCACTAATATCCATTATAAACCCACTGACTCCCACAGCTACCGAGACTATATATCCTCACACCCCACTTCCTGTAAAGACTCCATCCCATTCTCTCAGTTCCTCTGTCTCAGCTGTATATGTTCAGATGAGGCCAACTTGGTCAAGGGAGCCTCCGAAATGTCTATCTTCTTCTTCAACCAAGGATTCCCCAGTACTGTTGTCAACAGGGCCCCCAACCAGGTCCGACCTATCTCCCGCATTTCTGCCCTCACCCCTTCTCTTCCCTCCTACAACAGTGATAGGGTTTCCTTTCTCCTTACCTACTATCCCGCCAGCATTCACATCCAGAAGATCATCATATGTCATTTCCTCGACTTCCAGTGAGGTGCCACCACCATGCACATATTCCCCTCCCCTCTCTTGTCTGCGTTCCGCATAGACCGTTCCCTCCGGGACACCCTGGTCCATACTTCCTTCACCCCCAGCACCCTACCCACACCCCCCACAGCGCCAAAGCGCCTTCCCCGGTGTAATACCTGCCCATTTACCTCCTCCCTCCCCAGTATCCAAGGGCCCAAATATACCTTCCAGGTGAAGCAACACTTCACTTGCACTTCCCAGAATCTGGTCTACTGCATTTGCTGCTCTCAATGTGGTCTCCTCTACATTGGGGAAATGAAGCATAGACTTTGTGACTGCTTCGCAGAACATCTGTGTTCTGCTCGCAAAAAAGACCCTGAGTCTCCAGTTGCCTGCCCCTTTAACACACCACCCTGTTCCCTGACCAACATCTCTGTCTCTGGCTTGCTGTAGTGTTCCAGCAAAGCTCAGCGCAAGCTGGAAGAACAACACCTCACTTTCTGCCTGGGGACCCTGCAGCCCTCCGGACTCAATATCAAGTTCCATAATTTTAGGGCCTAAACTCTCCCATGTCCTAGCCCCCTACCCCACACACCAGACCTTGTTATCACATAGTCTGTCATTACACATTACCTGTTGTTAGTCACTAACAGTCCCCATTAACAACTATTCACCCTCCCAGAGATAGTAGGAACTGCAGATGCTGGAGAATCTGAGATAACAAGATGTAGAGCTGGATGAACACAGCAAGCCAAGCAGCATCAGAGGAGCAGGAAGGCTGACATTTCGGGCCTAGACCCTTCTTCAGATTTCTGAAGAAGGGT
>NW_025979148.1:0-6217 GCF_021869965.1 Rhincodon typus | reverse complement strand
CCCCCTCACCCCCATCCCAGGCCCCAAGAAGACTTTCCACATCAAGCAGATGTTCACCTGCACATCTGCTAATGTGGTATACTGCATCCGCTGTTCCCGTTGTGGCCTCCTCTACATTGGGGAAACCAAGCAGAGGCTCGGGGACCGCTTTGCAGAACACCTACGCTCGATTCGCACTAAACAACTGCACCTCCCAGTCGCGAACCATTTCAACTCCCCCTCCCATTCCTCAGACGACATGTCCATCCTGGGCCTCCTGCAGTGCCACAACGATGCCACCCAAAGGTTGCAGGAACAGCAACTCATATTCCGCTTGGGAACCCTGCAACCCAATGGTATCAATGTGGACTTCACAAGCTTCAAAATTTCCCCTCCCCCTGCCGCATCCCAAAACCAGTCCAGCTCGTCCCTGCCTCCCTAACCTGTCCTTCCTTCCACCTCAAGCCCCACCCCCCTCTCCTACCTATCAACCTCATCCCGCCCCCCCTTGACCTGTCCGTCCTTCCTGGACTGACCTATCTCCTCCCTAACTCCCCACCTGCACTCACCTTTACTGGCTCCATCCCTGCCTCTTTGACCTGTCTGTCTCCTCTCCACCTATCCTCTCCTCTATCCATCTTCTATCCACCTCCCCCTCTCTCCCTCTCTCCCTATTTATTTCAGAACCTCCTTCCCCTCCCCCATTTCTGATGAAGGGTCTAGGCCCGAAACGTCAGCCTTCCTGCTCCTCTGATGCTGCTTGGCCTGCTGTGTTCATCCAGCTCTGCACCTTGTTATCTCAGATTCTCCAGCATCTGCAGTTCCTGCTATCTCTGATATTAACTGCTTACAGGTTGCTTTGGGGCACTGTAAAAGAGGTTCTGACCCCTCAACATCCAGTTGAAGGATGCAGTACTCGGCAGAGTGCTGTTAAGTAGCCAGGCGATTACTATCTGCTGCCAAGATTACTATCGTGAGGGTATAGCCCTGTTCACCAGCTACATGATGGGCAGCTGAAGACCAGGATCATGAGGAACAGGAAGAAGAAGGGAGGAGTCAAATCTGATGGTTCCATTCTGCCTGGACTCTCTATGAAAAGCTCAACTGAATGTGATGCAAGTAACCACAGCTGCAGTTGTGTATTCACCAGCAGTCCCACACTTTTCCTTCCACCTCCTGCTGATCATCGTAATTGTTAGCTTGGTCACACTGTAAGAACATAGACCATCACAAGTGAACATTCAAAATCAAATTTAGAAATGAAATCATGCCATATTGCATATGAAAGACATCTAATTACTCTTAGACATTATTTTACTGCTCTTGTGTGCCTTGTCCTGAGCCTGAGTGCCGACATAATGCACCCCAAATGACTGTAACATGGCTGCTAACTTGCAGTAATAGGAGACCAGATATTCTGGAGGAAGACTTCAAACACCAGTATGGATGACAGCAGCCTGGAAGTGTTGGCTGACAAGCAACAGCAAGGACACTTTTTTGAACTGACAAAGGTGAGAAGATAAATGCTTTTATTCTGGAAGAGGACATCTGATTCACACTGTATGCCCCTTCCCTGTCGTAGCACCTCAGGAATCTGTTGTATATGTTGTAGAGCCAGCTGCCAGACTGCTGTGAAACTCTACAAGCATGTTTTCATTCACAGCCATGATGACAACATCTGATTTTGCATGACAACATTTGAAACTTCATCTGCACCACTTCAATGGGGGATGTGTTGCAAAGGAAGCTGTGGAATTGATCACAGAAAATGCATTGTGATTGGATCCACAAGAATGAATTCCTGTGTAATTCCAGACTTCTTCATAGCCTCCACCCAAACATGGACAATAGAGCTGAATTCAGAGGGTGATTTGAGAGTGATTATCTTAAATATCAAAATTACATCTCACCAAGTATGGCATCAAGGACTCTAAGCAAAATTGAAGTTAACGTGATTCACAAGGAAACTGTCCACTGCTTGTAAGGCTTTAAAGTACAGGATCAGAATTAGGCCGTTTGGCCCATCGAGTCTGTTCATGGCTGTAACCAAGCAAAAGGGAAGATGGTTAATGTTGTGAGAGGCCCACATTTCACTGCAAGAGTTAATTGGGATACTTTTTTAATCAACCTGTTCAAATATGCTGTTACCATCTCTACAGCAGGTGGAATGTAACACAGGCCTCCCAGCTGAGAGGTAGAGAACATTACCACTGCACCAGAAAAGCCCCATAGTTAATTGGGTAATTGGGGTAGTGGTCTAAAGCCAACCATCTTCATCAATAACCATCATAAGGTCAGAGGTAGGGTTGTTTCATGGTGATTGCACAATGTTCAGTACCATTCACAACTCTGTAGATACTGGAGTGCCAATTAACAGATATCTCCAAAAGTAGAAAATCTAATTATTTCTCCTTGACATTGTAAAGAATTACCATTGTTGAAATCATCAATCATTTGCCTTTAGGCTGCCCAGCTCACCACGACCTTCTCAAGGGTAACTGGGAATGGGCAATAATTGCTGGCCAGTGTTTCCCACATCATACAAACGAATAATAAAAATTAATCCTGGGATTTACTGTTATTGTTCATGAAAAAACAAATTGGAGGTTGATAAATCTGCACTATGTCTCCAAAGCATGAACATATCGACAAGGCACATGTTAGGAATGTGATGGAATAACCTTTACCTGCTTGGATGAGTGTGGTTCCAAAAACGCCCAAAAAGCTCAATACCAACCAAAGGAGTCTGCTTTATGAGGACCGGATTCGATACCTTAGACATTCACTCCCTCCACCACTGACACTCAGACAAAAATACATAACACTTCCAAGTTTTTATGACCTCTAACTCTAACATGACGTCTGGAAGGGAAAGGGTATTTGACACATTGCTACATCACAACCTGCAAATTCTCATTCAAGCCACACACTATTTTGACTTGGGGCTATATTGCTGATCCTTACTATCATTGAGTCAGATCGTTGGAACTCCCTTCCTAGTAATATGGTTGGAGTTCTTACGCCAGATGGATTTTGTTGGCTGAAGTAATTAGCTTATCACCACCAATTCAAACAATTAGTAATGGGCAATAAGGGCTGACCTTAATAGCTTTGTTCACATCGTATGAAAGACTAAAATTTGCAAATGGAGTTGCTTCACTAGTTCCATGCTTGAAAGGATGTGCTGTCAGTCCTGTACAAAAGTCTTTGCCATGTTGTTGCTAGACTTCTCTATGGTTATCAACAGTGACTGTAGGACTGTAGGCCAATTTCAGTGTTTGTCTGCGGACTGCCCCATCAAAATCCATATCTGTATCCTCTGTAGTGGAGCTCGGGTGCGACTTTGGCTTCTGGCAAGCTAGTACGTGCACTATCATTGTCTGTTGCCTGAGCTGCAATCAACTGAAGCCTAGTGTCTCACTGTATGCGAATTCCACTTCAGAGCTATCCTCCAAGATGCTGGCCTCCCTTTTATCTGAGCTATTGGCCTCACATTTCAAAATGTATTATGGTGCTAAGCCGTCCTTGTCTCTCCCATCTTGCTATTCCTTCACTTTCTGATCATGTAAAAATTCTTTGGCATTTGAAAGAAAAGATGATTTCCTGTGATAAGATTATGGCACGGGAGTGAGAAAAGTAAGAGAGGCACACAGCATTTCTAACTTGCGAACCAGAAGCGAGCATGGTATGAGAGGAAGGTGGGAAATGAGAAGACTGAGGATACAATCATGTTTCCCACTTAAATGAGTGATTCTTCTGATGCTTTTAAGCAAATTTCAGAATTTCCATTTTGCAGGCACCAGCTGCTTTCCCTTCACCACTAACGTTCAGTCCCTGTACCCACCCATCCCACATCAGGGTCTTAGGGCTGTCCTCTTCTGCCTGAAACAAAGGCCTAAACCATCCCCATCTACTACCAGGCCCCTCTGCCTGGCTGCGCTCATCCTCAATTTGAGCAACTTCTCCTTTAACTCCTTTCACTTTCTTGGATCAAAGGTGTGGCCGTGGGTACCTGCACAGACCTTGGTTATGCTTATCTCTTTGTGTGGACATTCCTTGTTTCAGTCCTACTCTGGGCCCTCCCCACAACTCTTTCTCCTGTACATCATCAATACTGCTTCCCCCTCTCATCCAGAATTTGAGAAATTTACAAATTTCACTTCCAATTTCCACCCTCCTCTCACCTTCCTCTGGTCTATCTCTGACTCCTCTGTTTCCATTTCTGGGAATAGGCTGGCCACCAATATCCACGACAAACCTACTAACTCCCACAATTACCTTGACTGTATATCCTCGTACCCTGCTTCCGTAAAGGCTCCATTCCATTCTCCCAGTTCCTCCATCTCAGTCACATATGTTCTGATGATGCCAGCTTCTGCAAGACGGCCTCAAAAACGTCCACCTTCTTCCTCAATCGATGATTCCTGACCACCGTAGTTAACAGCACCTTCAGCCATGTCTGACCCACCTCCTGCAATTCAGCTCTCACCCCTTCTGTTCCCTCCCAAAACAGTGATAAGGTCTCCCAGTTCTCAACTCCACGAGCATCCACATCCAAGGGATCATAAGCTACCATTTCCACTACCTGCAGTAGGATGCCACCACCAGATACTTATTCCTCTCCCCTCGCACGTCAGCATTTTGCAGGAATTTTCCCTTCCGGACACCATGGCCCACTCCTCCACTCCAAACACCTCTCAAAACCCTCATGGCACCATCCCGTACAATGACAGAAAGTGTAACACCTGCCTGTTTACTTCCTCCCTCTTCTTATCCGATGAATGTGAGGCAGCGATGTACCTGCACTTCACACTATCTAGTCTACTGTATTCACTGCTCACAATGTGGTCTCTTCTAAACACAGACTGCTAACTGCTTTGTGGAACCTCTATGTTCTGCCTGGAAAATGACCCAAGCTTCTAGTTGACTGCCACTTATAGAGTCATACAGCATGGAAACAGAACCTTTGGTCCAACTAGTCCACACCAACCATGTTCCCAAACTAAACTAGTCCCACTTGCCTGTGTTTGCCCTATATCACTCTAAATCTTTCCTATTCGTGTACTTGTCGAAATGTCTTTTAAATGTTGTAAATGTACCTGCATCTGCCACTTTCCCTGGCAGTTCATTCCACACATGAACCACTCTCTATCTAAAAAAGTTGCCTGTCATGTCCTTTATAAATCTTTCTTCTCTCATCTTAAAAATGTGCCCCATAGTTTTGAACTCCCCACCCTAGAGAAAAGACCCTTACTATTCACCTCATCTGTGTTCCTCATGATTTTATAAACGTTTATAAGGTCACCCCTCAAACCTCCTACGGGAAAAAGTCCCAGCCTGTCCAGCCTATTTTTACAACTCCAACCCCCATTCCCGGCAACGTCCTGGTAATTCTTTTCTGAATCTCCTCTGATTTAATAAAATCCTTACTATCGATGTTAATAATCTGCTTTTAAAATGTGCAGCAATCCCTTCCACGATCTTTTGGTTTAAAACAGTCATTTTCCTAATTCAGTACACGATTAAAAAAAAAACAGAAAAATAAAAAAAGTAGTCTTTGCAATTGAATTTCTTGCTCCAATGCATCTAGATCTTCAGGACATGACTCCTGGCATTGACTTCCATGGGCTATCTGCTCCTATTGGCCATTGTGTGTGTGTTTAAAGGGGCAGTTGGCCCTCTCTGGATACAGTGCATTTCTTCTTCACCAAGGCCTTAAGTGGAATGTTTGAAAACCATGGAACCTGCACCCTCCCCTGTGGTGCTGTTCCTCCCTGATTTCAGATTCATTTCCTGCATGAGTGCCAGTATCTGCTACAGTCAAATGCACCTCTCCTTTAAGAGGTGCAGTTTAGCTTAAGCAACTTTAAGTGATGCCAGAAAGTTGCAATTCTGGACACTTTGTTGATGTTTGCAAACAATGGAGAGAGTTGTCAGCATTGGCTACATATGACAATCAGTCAAAAAAGCAGGCAGCACAGAGTTGAGGTGCTGTTTAAATTGCATTGAAAGAGTATGGGTTAATCATGCGTTGTGAAGTCTGTATGATTTAAATCTCACAGTATCTGTTTTGCATCATTTCTTCATTCCTCAAAAGAGTTAATCAGGCCATCAATTAGCTTAATTGGCTGGATGACTAGAATGTGTGCAGAATAAAGCCAATAGTTTGGATTTAATCCCTGTACTGGCTGTGGAAGTTCATGCTGGTCTCCTCCTCACTTTATCCCAGGCTTGTGGA
>NW_025979147.1:0-6217 GCF_021869965.1 Rhincodon typus | reverse complement strand
AATTATCTCAGTACTGGCCGTCTGACAATGAGGCACTCCCTCAGTACTGATCCTCTGACAGTACTGCACGACTTCAGTACTGATCCTCTAATCATGTGGCATACCCTCAATTCTGACCCGCTTAGAATGAGGGACTGACCCAGTATTGACCCTCTGACAAAAAGGGACTGCCTCAGAACGGCCCTTCTGGCAGTGCTGCACTACTTCAGAACTGACCCGATAAGCGTGTTGCATTCTCTCAATTCTGACCCTATTACATCGGGGCAGTGCCTCACACCAGATCCTCTGACAATGAGGCAATCCCTCAGAACAGTTCCTCTGACAAAGTGGCACTGCCTCAGAACTGACCGGCTGACAATAAGGTACTCCTTCAGTACAGACCCTTTGATAATGAGTCCCTCCCTCAATCCTGACCCTCTGACAGTGCTGCATTACCTCAGTATTGACCATCTAAACTCCCTCAAATCTAATCCCTTTGCAATTCGGCAATGCCTCAGAATTGACCCGTTGACAACAAGGCATTCCCATCATTCTGACCTTCTGACAGTGCTGCATTACGTCAGTCCTGACACTCTCACAGTTCTTCAATACCTCAATATTGAGCCCCTGACATTTGATCCTCCCTCTCTTCTGACTCCATCACATTGAGGCACTGCCTCGGAATGGATCCTCTAACAACGAGTCACTCCCTTAATGCTCAACCTCTAACAATGAGACACTGCCTCAGAACTGACCTCGTGATAACAAGGCACTTCCTCTATGCTGATCTGCTAATTACGGGGCCCTTCCTCAGTAATGACCCTGGAAACATGATGAACTTCCTCAATTCCGACCTCCTTAAATGAGGCACTGGTTCAGCATGTAACTCTGACAATAATGCACTCCCACAGTTCTGACCCTCTGACACCGCTACAATACCTCAGTACTGACTCTCTGATCGTGTGGCACACCCCCAGTTTTGACCATTGATTCAGTATTGACCCTCTGACTATAATGCACTCCACGGTTCTGACCGTCTGAAAATGCTTCAATACCTCAGAGGTAACCCACTAATCATATGGTCCTCGTTCAATCCATCCCCATTACACTGAGGCACTGCCTCAGAACAGACTCTCTGACAATGAGGCACTTCTTCAGTGTTGACCCTGTATCAATCCTCAGAACAGACTGACCGACCCCCTTCCAAAGAGGCACTGCCTCTGTAGTGACCCGCTTACGATAAGGCCCTCCCTCAGTACTTACCCTCTGATAGTGCTGCCGTCCTCAGTGTTGATCCTCTAAATGTGATCCTCTAAATTCTGATCCCATTAAATTTAGCACTGCCTCACAATCGACCCACTGACAGCATCTTATTAGGGAAATGAAGTGTAGTCTGAGTGACCGCATTGCAGAACAGCTACAGACACTCTGACAAAGAGACACTGCCTCATAACAGACACTCTGACAATGTGGCAGTATTTCAGGGCTGACCCTCCAATCGTGAGGTAGTGCCTCAGAACTGACCCTCTGGTGGAGCTGAAGTACCTCAGTACTGACTCTTCAATCGTGAGGCACACCCACAATTCTGACCCCCTTACAATGAGGCACTGCTTCAGAATTGACCCGCTTACAACTCCTTCAGTAGTGACCCGCTGATAATGAGGCCTTAACATCAGAACTGATTCTCTCTCAATGGGTGACTACTTCAAGACTGATTCTCCAGAAATGACGTGATAGCCCTGCAAAGGGAATCATTGTTAAGGAAGCACTCCCTCAGTACTGAGCCTCTGACAGTTCTTCAATACCTCAGTACAGACCCTCTGACAATGATGTACTCCCTTAGTAGTGACACTCTGACTGCAATACCTCACCACTGACCTCCTAATCATGTCATCCTCCCTCAATACTAAATCCATTACATGGAGGCACTGCCTCAGAACTGACCCACTGACAATAAGGCAGTCCCTCAACTGATCCTCTGACAGTGCTACACTACCTCAGTACTGACTCTGTGTTGTGAGGCCCTTCTTCATTCTGACCCTCTTAAAATGAGGCACGACCTCAGTATTGACCCTCTGACAAAGTGGCTCTGCCTCACAATTGACCGAATGACAATTGCGCACTCCTTCAGTGCGGACCATCTGACAGAGGTTTGATATTAGGAGAGTACTGTACTGCGAACAGGTCAATATTAAGGGGATGCCGCATTCTCGATGGCCAATATTCAGGGAGTGCTGCATTGTTGGTGGGCCAGTATTCAGGGAGTGCCAAACTGCTTGTGGTCCGATAAAGAGGGAGTACTGCACTGGCAGAGAGTTCGCACCGAGGGAATGCTGCACTCTCAGATTGTCAATATTAAAGTAGTATTTCATCCTCAGAAGTTTGATATTAGGGGAGTGCTGATCTGTGAGCTGGCAAATATTAAAAGAATGCTACAGTATCTAAATTAAGGGAGTGCTCCACTATCGAGGGTCAATATTAAGGAAGTGATGCACTGTCGGAGGGCAGCTATTACTGGAGTACTGCAACTTCAGCGAGTGAGTGCTCAGGCAGAGCAGCACAGCAAAGGGTCAGTAATGAGAGATTTCTCCATTGTCAGAGGCTTCGCACTGAGGGAGTGCTTAATCAGAGAGTTAGTACTGAGGGAGTGCTGCATTGTCAGAGTATCATCACTGAGGGAGTACCACAATGTCGGAGGGTCAATATGAAGGATATGCTACAGTGTCAGAGGGACAATGATGACAGAATGCTGCGCTGTCAAGAAGGTCAGTAGTCACTATTCCTGTGGACAATGACGACATAAAGATCAAAGCCAAAGGCTCTGCAATCTCCTCTCTAGCTTCCCAGAGAATCCTGGGATAAATCCCATCCGGCCCAAGGGACTTATCTATTTTCACACCTTCCAGAATTTCTAACACCTCCTCCTTATGAAGCTCAATCTAATAGCCTGTATCTCAGTATTCTCCTCGACAACATTGCCTTTATCCTGTGTGAATACTGACGAAGAATATTCATTTAGCGCCTCTCCTATCTCTTCAGACTCCACGCACAACTTCCCACTACTGCCCTTGACTGGCCCTAATCTTACTCTGGTCATTCTTTTATTCCTGACATACCTGTCGAAAGCTTTAGGGTTTTCCTTGATCCTACCTGCTAAAGAATTCTCATGTCCCCTCCTGGCTCTCCTTAGCTCTCTCTTTATGTCCTTCCTGGTTAACTTGTAACACTCAAGCGCCCGAACTGAGCCTTCACACCTCATCTCTACATAAGACGCCTTCTTCCTCTTGACAAGAGATTTAACTTCTTTAGTAAACCACGGTTCCCTCGCTCGACCACTTCCTCCCTGCCTGACAGCTACGTACTTTTCAAGGACACGCAGTAGCTGTTCCTTGAACAAGCTCCACATTTCAATTGTGCCCAGCCCCTGCAGTTTCCTTCTCCATCCTATGCATCTTAAATCTTGCCGAATCGCCTCCAGCTTTCCTCCAGCTATAACTCTTGCTCTGCGGGATATACCTATCCCTTTCCATCGCTAAAGTGAACATAACCGAATTGTGGTCACTATCACCAAATGGCTCACCTACCTCCAAATTTAACACCTGGCCTGGTTCATTACCCAGTACCAAATCCAATGTGGCCTCGCCTCTTGTTGGCCTATCTGCGTACTGTGTCAGGAAACCCTGCTGCACACATTGGACAAAAACTGACCCATCTAAAGTACTCGAACTATAACGTTTCCAGTCAATATTTGGAAAGTTAATGTCCCCCATAACAACTACCCTGTTACTTTCGCTCCTATCCAGAATCATCTTTGCAATCCTTTCCTCTGCATCTCTGGAATTTTTCGGAGGCCGATAGAAAACTCCCTGTATCTGACCTCAGCCCATAATAACTCAGTAGACCAGTCCTCATCAAATGTCCTTTCTGCCACCGTAATACTGTCCTGGACTAACAATGCCACACCTCCCCCTCTTTTACCACCTCCCCTGATCTTACTGAAACATCTAAACCCCGGAACCTGCAACACCCATTCCTATCCCTGCTCTATCCATGTCTCCGAAATGGCCACAACATCGATGTCCCAGGTACCAACCCATGCTGCAAGTTCACCCACCATATTCCGGATGCTCCTGGCATTGAAGTAGACACACTTCAAACCACCTTCCTGCCAGCCGGTACACTCCTGCGACCTTGAAACCTTATTCATGACCTCACTCCTCTCAACCTCCTGTACACTGGAACTGCAATTCAGGTTCCCATCCTCCTGCTGAATTAGTTTAAACCCTCCCGAGGAGCATTACCAAATCCCTCCCCCCCAAGGATATTGGTACCCCTCTGGTTCAGGTGTAGACCATCCCGTTTGTAGAGGTCCCACCTACCCAAGAATGAGCCCCAATTATCCAGGTATCTGAATACCTCCCCCCTGCACCATCCCTGTAGCCACGTGTTCAACTGCTCTCTCTCCCTATTCCTCGCCTCGCTCGCACGTGGCACGGGTAACAAACCAATGATAACAACTCTGTTTGTTCTCGCTCTAAGAATCCACCCGAGGTCCTTGAATTTCTGCCTTACATCCCCAGCCCTTTTCCAACATATGTCGTTGGTGCCTATGTGGACCACGACTTGGGGCTGCTCTCCCTCCCCCTGAAGGATCCCGAAAACACGATCTGAGACAGAACGGACCCTGGCACCTGGGAGGCAACACCCCAACCGCGAGTCTCTCTCGTTCCCACAGAATCTCCTTTCTGTCCCCCTAACTATGGAGTCCCCAATGACTAATGCTCTCCTCATTTCCCCGTTCCTTTCTGAGCAACAGGGACAGACTCTGTGCCAGAGACGTGTACCCCATGGCTTACCCCTGGTAAGTCGTCCCCCCCAACAGTATCCAAAACAGTGCAGCACTCCCTCAGGGCTGACCCCGTCAGTGCTGCCTTCCTTTCAGTGCTGGCCGCCCTCAGTGCTGACCCCACTTAGTGCTGACCCCCATCAGTGTTGACTGCTCTCAGTGCAACACTGCCTCATTGCTGCCCCCCCTCATACTGACCATCCTCAGTGCACCACTTCCTCAATACTGACCCATTCAGTACGCCACTTCCTCAATACTGACCTTCGGACATTCTCACAGCACTGACCCTCCAACAGTGCAGTACACCCGCACACTGACACCCCTCAGTGAAGCACTCCCATAGTGCTGACACCCCTCATGGCAGCAGCCCCTCAGTGCTGACAACCCACAGTGCAGCGCTCCCTCAGTACTTACCCCATCAGTGCTGACATTCCTTCAGTGCTAGCCGCCCTCAGTGCTGCACTCCCTCAGTGCTGACCCGCTTCAGTGCTGATCCTCCTCAGTGCAGCACTCCCTCAGTGCAGCACTCCCTTAGTGCTGACTCCCCTCAGTGCTGAAAGCCCTCAGTGCAGCACTCCCTCAGTGCTGACCCCACTCAATGCTGACCCCACCTCAGTGATGACCCCCTTCAGTGCAGCACTCCAACAGTGCAGCATTCCCTGAGGGCTGGTGTCAGCACTGAGGGAGGGCTACACTGAGGGTTGTTCAGCCGTGTGTGTGTATTACACTGTTGGTGTCTTGGTGCTGTGAGACTCTCCGAGGGTTAGCATTGAGGAAGTGGGACACTGAGAGGGGTCAGCGCTGATGAAGTACTGCACAGAGTGGGGTCATCACTAAGGGAGTTCTGCACTGGTGGAGTGCTCCACTGAGGGAGTGCAGCACAGAGGGGGCAACAGCACTTAGTGGGCGACAGCACTGAAGGAGTGCTCCACTGAGAGGGGTTCAGCACCACGGGAGTGCTGCACTGAGGGCAGGCGTCAGAACTGAGGGAGTGCTGCACTGAGGGGTGTCAGCATTGAGAGGGGGCAACACTGAAGGGAGGTCAGCACTGACGGGGTCAGTACTGAGGGAATGCTGCACTGAGGGAGTGCTGCTCCGTGGGGTCATCACTGAGGGAAAGCTTCACTGACGGGTGTCAGCTGTGAGGGTCTGTGGGAGGGTTAGTGCTGTGAGACTGTCTGAGGAATGTCAGCACTGAGAGAATGCAGCACTGAGGGGAGTCAGCACTGAGGGAGTGCTGTACAGAGGGGTTCAGCACTGACGGAGTGCTGCTCTGAGCGGGGTCAACACTGAAGGGAGTCAGCACTGAAGCGCTTCAGCGGTGAGGGAGTGCTGCACTGAGGGCGACCAGCACTGAAGGGACGTCAGCACTGACGGTTACAGTACCGTGGG
>NW_025979146.1:5287-6218 GCF_021869965.1 Rhincodon typus | reverse complement strand
CCATGGCCTCCAACCCCATCGTTCCCCAACCCCGCACCACCCGCTTCTATCTCCTTCCCAAAATCCACAAACCTGACTGCCCTGGTCGACCCATTGGCTCCGCCTGCTCCTGCCCCACCAAACTTATCTCCACCTATCTGGACTCCATTTTCTCCCCCTTGGTCCAGGAACTCCCTACCTACGTCCGTGACACCACCCATGCCCTCCACCTCCTCCAGAACTTCCAATTCCCCGGTCCCCAACACCTCATCTTTACCATGGACATCCAGTCCCTACACACCTGCATTCCCCATACAGATGGCCTAAAGGCCCTCCGCTACTCTTGTCCCGCAGGCCCGACCAGTCCTCCTCCACTGACACCCTCATCCGCTTAGCCGAACTCGTCCTCACCCTCAACAACTTCACTTTCTATTCCTCCCACTTCCGACAGACAAAGGGGGTGGCCATGGGTACCCGCATGGGCCCAAGCTATGCCTGCCTCTTTGTAGGTTACGTGGAACAATCCCTCTTCCGTACCTACACTGGCCATAAACCCCACCTCTTCCTCCGTTACATTGACGACTGTATCGGCACCGTCTCGTGCTCCCACGAGGAGATCGAACAGTTCATACAGTTCATCCACTTCACCAACACCTTCCATCCCAACCTTAAGTTCACCTGGACCATCTCTAACACCTCTCTCGCCTTCCTGGACCTCTGTCTCCATCTCGGGCAACCACCTAGAAACCGATATCCATTTCAAGCCCACAGACTCCCACAGCTACCTAGAATACACCTCCTCCCACCCACCTTCCTGCAAAAATGCCATCCCCTATTCCCAATTCCTTCGCCTCCGCCGCATCTGCTCCCAGGATGAGGCATTCCACTCCTGTACATCTCAGATGTCCTCGTTTATCGAGGACCGCAACATTCCCCCCCCGCCTCAGTGGTC
>NW_025979146.1:0-5187 GCF_021869965.1 Rhincodon typus | reverse complement strand
CCCCTCGTCCTCACGTACCACCCCTCCAACCTCCGGATCCAACGCATCATCCTCCAACACTTCCGCCATCTGCAATCCGACCCCACCACCAAAGACATTTTTCCCTCCCCACCCTTATCTGCTTTCCGGAGGGACCACTCTCTCCATGACTCCCTTCTCCGCTCCACACTCTCCTCCAGCCCCACCACACCCAGCACTTTTCCCTGCAACCGCAGGAAGTGCTACACCTGCCCCCACACCTCCTCCCTCACCCCCATCGTAGGCCCCAAGAAGACTTTCCACATCAAGCAGATGTTCACCTGCACATCTGCTAATGTGGTATACTGCATCCGCTGTACCCGTTGTGGCCTCCTCTACATCAGGGAAACCAAGCAGAGGCTTGGGGACCGCTTTGCAGAACACTTACGCTCGGTTCGCAATAAACAACTGCACCTCCCAGTCGCGAACCATTTTAACTCCCCCTCCCATTCCTCAGATGACATGTCCATCCTGGCCTTCCTGCAGTGCCACAACGATGCCACCCGAAGGTTGCAGGAACAGCAACTCATATTCCGCTTGGGAACCCTGCAGCCCAATGGTATCAATGTGGACTTCACAAACTTCAAAATATCCCCTCCCCCTACCGCATCCCAAAACCAGCCCAGCTCGTCCCCACGTCCCTAACCTGTTCTTCCTCCCACCTCAAGCCACACCCCCATTTCCTACCTACTAACCTCATCCTGCCCCCTTGACCTGTCCGTCCTCCCTGGACTGACCTATCTCCTCCCTACCTACACTCACCTTTACTGGCTCCATCCCCGCCTCTTTGACCTGTCTGTTTCCTCTCCACCTATCTTCTCCTCTACCCATCTTCTATCCGCCTCCCCCTCTCTCCCTATTTATTTCAGAATCCCCTTCCCCTCCCCCATTTCTGATGAAGGGTCTAGGCCCGAAACGTCAGCCTTCCTGCTCCTATGATGCTGCTTGGCCTGCTGGGTTCATCCAGCTCTACACCTTGTTATCTCAGAGTTTCCAGCATCTGCAGTTCCTACTATACCTGACTTAAATCCTATTTTGCCAGTGATGTGATTGCTGATGTGATCAACTTCACTGCCAACATTCTGTGTTCATGTTTTCTTCACTTCTTTCTTAGTATCTCCTAACATGATTTGTCTTCCCTATCCATGCTCCCTTGAAATCCTGCCAAACCAATGAATTACTGGCCTGTGCATGATCGGGAATTAGAATTGTGTCCAGTACCATATTTATAAATTATACATATCTTTAAAAAGGTGTTTAAAGTATAAAGAATTATCAATTTGGGAAGATAATTAAAAGATATTGACATTTTTCGTGTGGGGGAACAAGAGAATCTTGGCCAAAGTACAAAGACCCCTTGATAGCATTTAAATTGCAAGTAAAACAAAAATATATACTCAACGGTCTGGATCATTTCATTTTTGTTACAAAGGGGCTGTGGATATTCTGAGTGACAGAAGTAAAGGAGCTAGATCTCCTGCATTACACCTCATAAAAGTCTTCATGCCATGATTCTGGAATCCACTGTGGTTTCATGGAGAATAGTTCTCACCAACCTATCCGTTGTGACTAATAGGAATTCCTAAATTAATAAGAGAAAATGTAAAAGGCAGAAAAAAATTTAACAAGTCACTATTTTTCATTCCAGAAGATGAGGAATATACTGTAAAGATATTTATTATGCAATCTCATAACAAATAAGTTTATTCAGAGCAATAATTGTGCAGGAATATACAAATGATAAATTTACAGCATAGCTCCCCTATCTCCTGATACAGGTGTTAGGAAGTTTGCATACATTCTCACACTAACACAATGTATTAAAATGCAGTTGCTACTGCTTACAAAGAAATGAAATGCAAATTAAATAAATGTGTATGCATCCCGATACTCCAAGACTACAAGGCAGAAAAGACAGCAAATTAATCAAAAAATAAAGTTGATTTTAAGGATAAAGCAAGTGTAAATCTGACTACAAAGTAAAAACCAATTGACAAACAAATGTCTTTAACATTAAAATGTTACAAAGCGCTTCACAAAATGCAAGGATAAAAGTAATTTATTTATAGGTGTGGCATTGTGACCAATAATATACACCTAATAAATAATCACCTGTCAATTCAATGGCTTTCAACATTTTCTTCAAGTAATCTCAAATGCAGGGACCATCCGATAATGAAAATATTAGTGTGATGATAATTAAAGCAGTATCAAAAAAGGATGAAAAGATGATACAAGTTAAATTAATATTTAGGACAGGGCTTTGAAGACATCACTGGTTCATTCATCAAAAGACTAATAAAAATAAGGAATTAGTGTTTGATTTTATATTTGAATAGTTCAGTTTTTCTCCCCTACTTTCTAATATCATCACCCTTCTGACTTTGTCTTCTCAGGCGAATTGCTCATTCAGATAGCCAGCACAGACTTGACAGGGCAAATAACCTCGCTTTGGGCTGTAACCAATGATTCCAAGTACAAATATGGTATTCACAGTGCAGAAAGAACTGGCTAGTCATATGAACAGGAGTGCAATTGATAATCATGAGATACGTGGTAAAGATGCTGTAATCCACACACAAAAAAAAATCAATGCACTTTATAATTTTGGCACATCTAATGGCATTGAGAATGCCTTTCTGGAATCCTTGGCATGTTCAAGAATAGCAATCCATTAGATTCCCAACACTGGCATACTGGACAATCCCATTACCTATATAATTTCATTTTCCCACAACCGGTTTGTCTTGCAATTCCCCATGCAATCCTCCAGTACTTCATTTATTCTATAAATGCCAGTGGCAGATTTGAGAAAGCCAAAATTGCTTGAAACAACAGAACAGAAGGTAACCTAGTGCAGACATCCGAATTCCCTTAACCTTGTTAGTCATCAAAAAATGAGCAACAGTGAAGACAATGCATGGAAATATTGAACAGAACTCCTCACTGTTTAAAAAAAAATCTAGTAAGGACCAACAAGCTCATGTTTGCTATGGCCAAATATGAATATGATTGATACAAATCCACTTGAAACCTTTTGTTAAAATTTTAGTTTGAAAATGTCTTTTTTTGTACCGCATTAACAAATAATAAAACTTTAGCTTTGAATAGGCTGTGGTGTTCCAATTGAAAAAAAGTGTTTGAAAACAACAGCTGTCCACCCATTAACCCCATAATTACATTAAATACATAAATTACATTCAGTTAACAGGGAAAATTGATCAGTTTTTATTAACTGTGAACCTTGAAAGTTAAATTGTAGGTAATAACAATTCTGTAATCATCAGACCAGATGTCTCAAATTGTCTTAAATATAAAATTTAGTCAATTGTATTTAGTATTTCACTGCAGCATATAAGGAATTAAATTTAATCAAAATAGTTTGTGTATTTGCACAATTGTTATTCTTTCATGGGATTTGGGGTCACTGGGAAGGCCAGATTTGTTGCCCAACCTGAACTGCCCTTGAACTGAAAGGCTTGCTCGGCTATTGCAAAGGGCATTTAAGAATCATCATTCCCGAATCCTGTTTTATAAATTGAGTTTAAATTCCACCAGATTCCAAGGTGAGATTTAAACACATGTCCTCAGAACATTAGCCTGGGTCTATGAACTATTAGTCTAGTGATAGTACAAAAATGCCATAATATCCTCCATATCACAATCACTAGAATTCCAACAGCTAATAGTCACTGAATTGAATGCAACCAATAAACTGTTGTGATTATATATTTGCAACAACTATATAAAACATATTTATCCAGAAAAATATCTAAACATAATTAATAATAAAGAACAACCAAAGCATTGTGAAATAACCATAATAGTGTATAAACTGATGAACATCTTTGAAATAAAAAGCTGGGCACTAACAATTCAAATGCAAAATGTGATATTGTGCAGTAACAAAAATAAAGATATGAAGAGCAATGAAAATAGTGATGAAAAGGTACTGACATGTGCTTCAGTTGAGTAAACTGTTTAATTAGTGAACCATTGACAGCATATAGTTGCTGTTTTTAAAATAAACAGCAAATGGGACTATCTTTAGTGTTAAAACTGGGAATTGTAAGCACAATTCCGATGTAGTTTTCTGAACGGCTAAAATACATGTCTTTGTGTTCAAGTGGGTTATATTTGCATATACTGAAGCAGTATGAATAACCCCGATAAAAGTAGCAGCTGAAATTCATTAAGAACACATTGCTAAATCCAGCCTTTTTATTGTGTGATGGCTCTGGAGTGCAGAAAGATCATCAAACTCCATTTCCCAGGCTGGACAGTCAAATATCAATAATATTATAGTTCTTCTAGAAAGGCCACTTGTGTCTTGGCAGTCACACTTTGTAGATTAAGCTGCAGAGTAAAAGCAAAGACAGAAAAAAGTCATACAAAAAGTAATTTTAAATTGTTCATACACTTCCCAAATATGCAGGTAAACCCAAGTTTTATTCCAGCATTTATGTATAGTAAATAAAAACCAGTTCTGAGGAAGGGTCACTCGACCCAAAACGTTAACTCTGATTTCTCTGCACAGATGCTGCCAGACCTGCTGAGCTTTTCCAGCAATTTCTGTTTGTGTTTATGTATGCTACATGGCCATATATTTGCTACCCAGTATTTATGGCAAGCAACAAACTACAAGATGCCAACATAGGTTTAAATGAAAGAGTTTGCACTCATACAGCACTTTCAATGTTCTCATGATTTTCCAGACTCCCACACAACTATTGGATCACTTGTTGAAGTGCAATCACTATTATTTTGCAAGTAAACCTGTAGTCCATTTTTCAGATAACATTCCCTCAAAAGGTATGTATTTTTTTCAACTATACTCATGTTTTAGTGGCATTTATTGAAGAAAGAATGTTGGAACACTGGAAGAAAATTCTATATTCTCTTTTTAATAGTTCTATGGAATTTTCTCCATCCACCTGAACAGATGAATCTTCAGATTAACTTGTCATCCCAAAGACAGCACTTTTGACAAAGCAGCACCCTGTCATGATGAACCTTGTAGAATCAGACTTTAAACCACAACCTTCTCATAAGAAATTGAGGGATGTGGGGAGCAGGCAGACAAGTGGAGTTGAAGCCCAAGATCAAACCTGATCAGAATGAAAAGGCTTAAGAGTCAAATTGTCTACTCCTGTAAAATCAGGAGTAGAC
>NW_025979145.1:0-6218 GCF_021869965.1 Rhincodon typus | reverse complement strand
GCACTGTTGCAGTCAGCGGGGTCAGCACTGAGGGAGTGCTGCACTGATGGCGGACAGCACTGAGGGGAGGGGGACAGCACTGAGGGGGTTACTACTGAAGAGGGTCAGCACTGAGGGAGTGCTGCACTGAGGGAGTGCTTCACTGACGGAGGGGCAGCACTGAGTGGAGGGGGACAGCACTGAGGGGGTTATTACTGAAGAGGGTCAGCACTGAGGGAGTGCAGCACAGAGCGGGGTCAGCAATGAGGGAGTGCTGGACTCAGGGCGACCAGCACTGTAGGGAGGTTAGCACTGAGGGAGTGCTGCACTGAGGGAGGTCCCGCATTTTGCGGGGTCCAGCACTGTGGGGGGAAGAGCACTGTGGGGTGTCCAGCCATGACGGGGGTCAGACCTGAGTGGTGGTCAACACTGAGCGGTGGTGTCAGCACTGAAGGAAGGGCTTCACTGATGGATGTCAGCCGTGAGGGAGTACGACACGGTCGGAGGGTTAGTGCTGTGAGACTGTTCGAGGGTCAGTATTGAGGAAGTTGGGCATTGAGAAGTGTCAGCGCTGGTGGAGTACTGCAGAGTGTGCTAATCACTAAGTGAGTTCTGCACTGGCAAAGTGCTGCACTGAGGGAGTGCAGCACTGTGGGGGCGACAGCAATGAGGGAGTGCTCCACTGAGAGGGGTGCAGCACTCCCTTAGTGCTGCACTGAGGGCAGGGATCAGCACTGAGGGAGTGCTGCACTGAGGGATGTCAGCACTGATGGGGGTCAGCACTGAAGGGAGGTCAGCACTGAAGGGATCAGTACTGAGGGAATGCTGAACTGAGGGAGTGCTGCTCTGTGTGGGATCATCACTGAGGGAGGGCTTCACTGTGGGGTGTCAGCTGTGAGTGTGCATTGCACTGTTGGAGGGACAGTGCAGTGAGACTGTCCGAACGTCAGTATTGAGGAAGTGGCACACTGAGGTTGGTCAGGACTGAGGGAGTGCTGCACTGAGAGGGGTCAGCACTAAGGCGGGTCAGCACTGACGGGGGTCAGCACTGAGGGGGTTCAGCACTGAGGGATTGTTGCAGAGAGGGTGGTCAGCCCTGAAGTAGTGCTGCACAGAATGGGGTCAGCACTCAGAAGGGTCAGCACTGAAGGTGGTCAGCACTCAGGGGTGGTCAGCACTGATGGGATCAGTACTGAGGGAGTGCTACACTGACCGAGTGCTACACTGAGGGTTGTCAGCACTGAGGGAGTGCTGTACAGAGGGGTCAGCACTGAGGGAGTGCTGTAAATTGGGCGCGTCAACACTGAGGGGTCGTAAGCACTGAGGGAGGGCTGCACTGAGGCGGCTCAGTACTGAGGGGGTCATCACCAAGGGAGTGTTGCACTGAAGGAGTGCAGCACTGAGGGAGGGCTGCACTGAGGGCGACCAGCACTGAAAGAAATAAGCACTGAGGGAGTGCTGCACTGAGGGGGCGACAGCACTGAGGGAGTGCTGCACTGAGATGGATTCAGCACCAAGGGAGTGCTGCACTGAGGGCAGGCGTCAGCACTGAGGGAGTGCTGCACTGAGGGGTGTCAGCACTGATGGGATTCAGCAGTGAAGGGCAGCCAGCACTGAAGGGAGGTCAGCACTGAAGGGATTAGTACTGAGGGAATGCTGCACTGAGGGAGTGCTGCTCTGTGTGGGCTCATCACTGAGGGAGTGCTTCACTGTGGGGTGTCAGCTGTGAGGGTGCATTGCACTGTTGGAGGGAGAGAGCTGTGAGACTGTCTGAGGGATGTCAGCACTGAGGGAATGCTGCACTGAGGCAGGGCGGCACAGACGGAGGTCGGCACTGAGGGAGGGCGCCACTGAGTGAGGGCTGCACTGAGGGAAGGTTCCACTGACGGAGTGCTGCACTGAGGGACTTGCTGCACTGAGGGGCGTCAGCACTGACTGGGTCAGGACTGAGGGAGCGCCTCATTGTCAGCGGTTCAGGACTGAGGGAGCGCCTCATTGTCAGCGGGTCAGGACTGAGGTATTTGAAGTAGAGCAATGAAGGCTGCGGTTCCTTTTATTCTTTTAAAGTTAGAGAATGCCAGAAAGATTATCAACCCTATATGATTTGACTGCGGTGCGAATTACTTAATGACAGCAGGAAGTTTAGTAGCCTGATTACCGCGGCTGGCTCTTGAGATTTCACCATTGCCGGTTTACTCATTCTTTCATTCAATTTCACGGAAGCGCTATTTTGAAAGTAGCTTTCTTGAAGGGAACGCGAACCCTATTCAATATGTATCTGACAGAGACGTCGTAACGCCGAAAACTTCTTTGAAGTCCCGCAAGATATTCAAAACCTGGGAGACGTTTGTTGAGGGCTGATTAACATTATAATTTTTCATAGTTTCGGGTGACACGATGGATGGGATCGTATTGTTCTGAATAGATTAGAAAATTAACACATACTCAGGGATTGACTCTGATGTAGACACAAGTTTGGACACTGTTAGCAACGAGGGTTCAAACTGTGAAAAGGCAGGAATGGGGTGCAAGGAACATTTCAATTTCGTCTCCCTTTATTAGTGAAAAGTACGGCATGATGGCAGTTTTATGAATGAATGAATGAAATACGGTAATAGTAAACACAGTACGCTAATGAGTGGTCAGTAAAGTTATGAATGAATGAGAGCGCGAGAGTGGTCATATGGAGCGCTTGTGGGTGCATTCGTAAAGAGGATCTTCAGTACAACAGTAAAGAGGCTTATGATATAGTGTCACACAAAAACCACAGTAAAGGATATTTTTAGGCGATTGACCCTGTATTACTAAAGAACGCCAGCCAGACTCCGGAAGCCTTGTGAAGTGCTAACCGACATGAGTAAACAGGGCAGACCACAGGATATTCAGGGGCAAAGGTTATAAGATAAGCAAGTGACCACATGAGCGAACGGGTACCGCGTGTTTGAATCCGACTGGTAAATATGTGATACACAACCATTTGATCTAACTGACTGCCGAGTTAATTGAAAACCAGAGGAACTGCAGATGCTGCAAATCAGGAACAAAAACAAAATTGCTGGAAAAGCTCAGCAGGTCTGGCAGCATTTCTGAAGGCCAAAACAGTTAACGTTTCGGGTTTGTGTACAGGGTGCTCTTTGTTTTGGATTATTTACAGGGGGCTCTGTTTTAGGGTTCCTTTACAGAGGTCTCTGTTTTTTATGGTTCTCTGTCTTTTACATTTTACTTCCCGAGGGACCTTTCTTAGCTTTTATTTAAAGAAGTCTGTGTGCTTGAGTGTATTTACAGGGGGCTCTTTTTCGCGTTTGTTTAAACGAGATTCTGCGTCGGAGATTACTTACAGAAGGCTTTGTGTTTCATGGTTCATTTACAGGGATGTCTATGTTTTGGCATTATTTATAGTGAGCTCCGTGTTTTACAGTTAATATAAAGGGGTCTCTGTCTTCGAATTTCTGTACGGGGGCTGCGTGCCTTCTGGTTTCTGTACCGGAGGCTGTATGTCTTCGGTTAGGAGTAGGTCTGAAACGAGGTTCGGTTTAGGACTCAGGCTATGGTTAGTGTAGGGATGAGGCTTGCGTTATATGGCTGAGGGTAGGTGTTAAGGCTGAGGCTCGAGTTAGAGGTGAGGTTCGGGTCAGCGTTGGAACTGAGGGTTATGGTTTGGGTTAAGCCTGAGGTTAGGATTTGGGCTGAGGTTGGACTTCGGGTTCACATGAGGGTTCGCCTTCGGGCTGAATCTAGGGTTAGGGTTATGGCTCGCGTTATTTCTGAGGGTAGTATGGAAGAAAGCAGCTTCGCATACCCAGAGGAAGAGCTAGAGTGAGAGCAACTGCGTATTCTACAGGAGACACGGGAAGTATTGTGAACTTAACAGGTCAAATAATATTACAGATTAGTTTACAATTAAAGATTATTGTCCTGAGGGAATGCCTCATTGTCAGACGGTCTGCCTGAGGCTGTCCCACCTTGTTGTAGGTCAGTACTGAAGGAGTGAAACATTGTCAGAGGGCGAAATTCAGGACTTTACCATTTATTGTATAAATCCTACCTTGGTTTGACTTTCCAAAGTGCACAACTGTATCAGTATACAACTGTATTTACCAATCCTCAGCCCACATCCCCATCTGATCCACAAGCCTCTGTAAATTTTGATTATCTTCTTTGCTATCAATGACATCTCCTACTTTTGCGTTATCAGTCTGAAGCATGTTGGTCTAACCAGCATCAAAAATCAAGTCATTTGATGAAGTTGACATTTTTTACTTCTGTTGTGCTCATCTCACTGAAATAAGCATATTTTGTCAAACCAGCCTCAAAAGTTATGTCCTTTGGTGAAGTTGAGATTTTAGTCTTCTGATATGCTTAATTCGCTGAAATAATCATGTTAGTCAAAACAACATCAAAAGTTTAGTCATGTTGTGAAGTTGAGATTTTGATCTTCTGAAGTGCTTACCTCATGGAATAAGCATTTCATTCAAACCAAATTCAAAAACTAACATTTTTGGTGAAGGGAGATATTGGTCTTCTGAAGTGCTTTTCTGAGTTAAATAAGCATGTTAGTCAAAACTGCATCAAAAATTAAGTCAGACGGTGAAGGTGAGATTTTTAATTTCTGAAGTGCTGATCTCACTCAAATAAGCATGTTAGTCTAACCAACATAAAAACTTGAGTAATTTTGTGTCGTTCAGATTATGGTTTTCTGAACTGTCTATCTGACTGAAATCAGCATGTTCGTCAAAACAGCATCAACATTGAAGTCATTTGGTGAATTTGAGATTTTTGATATTTGATCCTGGTTAGACTAAAATGCTTATTTCAGTGAGTTTAGCACTTGAGAAGACTAAAATCTGAACACACCAAATGATTCAATTTTTCATGTTGTTACGACTAACATGCTTATTTGAGTGAGATAAGGACTTCAGAAGTTAAAAATCTCAACTTCACCAAATGACTCAACTTTGGATTTTTTTTGAATAACATGCTTATTTCAGCGGAGTGAAGCAGTTCAGAAGGCAAAAATCTCAACTTCACGAAATGATTTAATTTTTAATGCTGGTAGGATTGAAATTCTTATTTCAGCGAGATAAGCACTTCATAAGACAAAAATCTGAACTTCACCAAATGACTCAATTTTTGATGTTGGTTTGATTAACATGTTCATTTCAGGGAGTTAAGCACTTCAGAAGATTAAAATCTCAACTTCACCAAATGAAACAAATTTTGATGTTGTTTTGAGAAACGTGCTTATTCCAGCGAGATAAGCAGAGCAGAAGACCAAAATCTCAACTTCAAAAAGACATTCACCTTTTTATGCTGTTTTGACAACATGCTTACTTCAGTCAGATAAGCACGTCAGAAGAAAAAAAATCTGAACTTCAATGAATGACTAAATTTTGATGTTGAATTGACTAACAGGCTTCCTCCAGTGAAATAAGCACTTCAGAAGTGAAGAATCTCGACTTCACCAATCTCGACTTGACACAACTTATGATGTTGTTTTGAGGAACATGCATATTTGAGTGAGATAAGCACTTCAGAAGGCCAAAATAAGAACTTCAAAAAATGCCTCAAGTTTTGATGTTGGTTCAACTAACATGCTTACTTGAGTGAGATAAGCACTGCAGAAGATCAAAATCTCAACTTCACCAAATGACTCAACTTTTGTTGTTGTTTTGACTAACATGCTTATTTCAGCGAGTTAAGCACTTCAGAAGACTAAAATCTCAACTTCACCAAATGACTCAACTTTTGATGCCAGTTGGATTAAAATGCTTCTTTCAGCGAATTAAGCACTTCAGAAGTCCAAAATCTGAACTTCATAAAAAAACTGAACTTTCATTGTTTTTTTGACTAATATGCTTATTTGAGTGAGATATGCACTTCAGAATTCAAACATCCCACCTTCATCAAATGACTTAATTATTGGTACTGTTTTGACTAACACGCTTATTTCACTCAGATAATCATATCGGAAGACTAAAATCTAACGTTCACCACATGACCTAACTTTTGCTGCTGTTTAAACTAAAATGTTTCTTACAGCGAGTTAAACACCTCAGAAGCCAAAAATCTGAACTTCACCAAATGACTCAAATTTTGATGTTCGATTGACTAACAAGCTTCCTCCAGTGAAATAAGCACTTCAGAAGTGAAGAATCTCGACTTCACCAAATAACTCAACTTTTGATGTTGTCTTGGCTAACATGCATATTTAAGTAAGACAAGCATTTCTGAAGGCAAAA
>NW_025979144.1:0-6218 GCF_021869965.1 Rhincodon typus | reverse complement strand
TCCTCTGATGCTGCCTGGCCTGCTGTGTTCCTCCAGCTCCACACTGTTATCTCTTCTTTATAAAACTGATATCTTCATTCTGGCAATGATGATTGTTTTGGTGGCTAGTGAACAGATTTGGTGAACAGATGGGTAGTCATGTGTAGGGGACTTGATAGGTTAGATACCAGGAGGATTTTTCTTCTGTTGTAGGGAGTCTAGAAACAGGTAATATACTTCAAAAATAAGAGGATTCCCTTTCCAAAAGGAGTAGAACACTTTTTTTTCTCGGAGGCTCATATGTCTGTGGAATTCTCTTCCTAAGAGTTCAGTCATTGAACCTCTTCAAGGATGAGTTGGATAGATTTTGGATAGACAGCAACACAAGGGGTGCAGACAGGAAGGTGCAGTTAAGAATAGAACCAGATCAGTCATGATTAAAATATTGAATGGCGGAGTGTACATAGGCCCATTAGCAAATGATTCTGGGGAGATAGTTATGGAGAGCAAGGAATTGACAGAGGAGTTGAACAGATGTTTTGCATTAGTCTTTACAATGGAAGATGTTTCAAACATCCCATTAATACTAAGGAATACAGGGAAGGAATTAAGTACAATACACTATCACTAGAGAAGTAGTATTAGACAAACTAATGGGGCTAATGGCAGATAAGTGACCTGGCCCTAATGACTTGCATCTGAGAATCCAAAAAGAGGTAGTGACAGAGATTGTGGGTACATTGTTTGTAATTTTCCAAAAGTCTTTGATTCTGGACAAGTATCAGAGGTTGGAAAACTGCCAATGTGATATTCCTATTCAAAAATGGAGAGAGGTAAAAATGCAGATAATTTTAGGCTGATTAACGCAGCATGTACTGAAATTGAGGTAGTAATAGCAGAACATTTGGAAAATCAATTTAATTAAGCAGAGTCAGGAAAATTGTGTCTGACTAAATTAACAGAGTTTTTTGAGGAAGTCTCGACCAGAGTGGATAGAAGGGAACCAGTAGATGTGTTTCGTTTAGACTTCCAGAAGGTGTTCGACAAACTACCTCACAAAAGGTTAAATCATAAGAGCCCACGGGATGTTGGAAGTAAGATATTGGGGTGGACAGAAAATTGGCTAATGGACAGGAAACAGCGAGTGGGGATAAGCTTTTACAGGTTGGTGACCTGTGACCAGTGGAGTTCCACAGGGATCAGTTCTGAGACCACAACGCTTTACAATATATATTAATGAACTGGAGGAAGGAAGTGAATGTACTATGGCCAAATTTTCAGATTACACAAAAAAGTAAGTGGAAAGGCAAGTTCTGAGAAGGATACAAACAGTTTACAGAGAGATATTGATGACCTAAATAAGTGGGTAAAAAAAATTGGCAAATGGAGTATAATGTGGGAAAATACAAAGGTTTTCATTTTGGAATGGAGAACAAAAGAACAGTATTACTTAAATGCAACAGAAAGTGACTTGGGAGTACTTGGGTATGAAACACAGAAAGCCAGTGCACAGGTACAGCATGTAATCAGGAAGACTAATGGAATGTTGGCCCTTATTTCAAGGGGTTTGGGGTACAGGGGGTTCTGTTTTAACAAGTGTTCTGGCAATGTGAATTGGCTATAATGTGATTGACGAATAGGGGAATGCTATTTCTAAAATGCGAACTCGTGCTGGCTCTAACATGATTCCATTGAGTAGGCATCTTGCTGTCAAGACCCCTTACTGATGATACCTAGAGGGTGCTTATACAATGCTGTGATTCTGAGACTGCCAGAGAAATTCTCCCTGTCAGCCTTCATTAAAACTGAAAAGTTAGGAGCCAGCAGGTCTGTTATCAGGAAAAGTAGGGTGTAGGGGAGAGTGAAAAACAGTATATCTAACTTACCTTGAAAAGAAACACTGTGAGGCACAGGACCTGTGCGACAGGAGGCTCCTGCAGCCTATGTAGGGTAATTACTCAGATCATGGTTGACTTATGTTTCAGCTTGATTTTCCCACCTTTGCTCCATATCCCTTGATGCCCTTGTGGTGTGGTGATAAGATTGCTGAAGGAGTCTGAGTTGCTATGGTAACATACGCATATCTATATGTCGCAGTCTGGAACTATGGTTAGTGGTGGTAGAGTCTGCAATGTTCTTTTAGTCGCACGGCTGATCAGAAATCTCTCCCAACCTTACAGTCTGTTACTGGCAGTGTTGGAAGAATTTGCCGACTGATACTCAATCTTTCTGGTCACATTGTGAACACACCTTCCCTGGCCATTGAGTTCTGAGGCAGGACTTGAAGCTAGATCACCTTGCTTACAAAGATTTACACCTTTCACAACCTCAGGTTGTGACAAAGAGCCTGACAGCCACTGAAGTATTTTTGAAATGCAGTCATTGTAGAAAATACAGCAGCTAATTTTCACGCAACATTCTCCCATAAGCAACAATGTGATAATGACCAGACAATCTGTCATTGTGTTGCTGACTAAGGGATAAGCATTGAGCAGGACACCAGGGTAATGGTCACATCTGCCAATGTGGTATACTACATCCGCTGTACCCGGTGTGGCTTCCTGTACATCGGGGAAACCAAGCGGAGGCTCGGGGACCGCTTTGCAGAACACCTATGCTCAGTTCGCAATAAACAACTGCACCTCCCAGTCGCGAACCATTTCAACTCCCCCTCCCATTCCTCAGACGACATGTCATCCTGGGCCTCCTGCAGTGCCACAACGATGCCACCCGAAGGTTGCAGGAACAGCAACTCATATTCCACTTGGGAACCCTGCAGCCCAATGGTATCAATGTGGATTTCACAAGCTTCAAATTCTCCCCCCCCCCTACCGCATCCCAAAACCAGTCCAGCTCGTCCCCGCTCCCTAACCTGTTCTTCCTCCCACCTCAAGCCCCACCCCCATCTCCTACCGACTAACTTCATCCCGTCCCCTTGACCTGTCCATCCTCCCTGGACTGACCTATCCCCTCCCTAACTCCCCACCTACACTCACCTTTACTGGCTCCATCCCCGCCTCTTCGACCTGTTTGTTTCCTCTCCACCTATCTTCTCCTCTATCCATCTTCTATCCGCCTTCCACTCTCTCCCTATTTATTTCAGAACCCCCTTCCCCTCCCCCTTTTCTGATGAAGGGTCTAGGCCCGAAACGTCAGCCTTTCTGCTCCTATGATGCTGCTTGGCCTGCTGTGTTCATCCAGCCCTGCACCTTGTTGTCAGGGTAATGGTCCTGCACTTTTTAGAAATAGTGAGGACAGTAGTGTCAATCCAAGAAGGAACTGGGAAGCTGCTATCACAGTTGATCCAACCTGTGTGAACAGCTGCTGACTGTAGTACTGTCCTTTGTGTTATGCTTTTTTGGTGGTCTGCCCCCAACCTTGCTTTTCCCATAGGCCCCATTATCTCTCAGAAGATCATAGATCATAGAATCCCTACAGTGTGCCCAACAAGTCCACACCAACTCTCAGAGCATCCCACCCAGACCCATCCCCCTATAACACACCTAAGCTACACATCCCTGAACACTACAGGCAATGTAGCATGTCCAATCCACCTAGCCTGCACATCTTTGCACTGCGGGAGGAAACCCACGCAGTCACAGGAGAACGTGCAAACTCCACACAGACAGATGCCTGAGGGTGGAATTGAACTTGGGGCCCCTGGCGCTGTGAGGCAGCAGTGCTAACCACTGAGCCACCATGCCACCCATACTAAAAGTCCCTTTCATTGTGTGATCATTGCATAGCATGATTTTCAGTAACACAATGTTCTGCTGGAACGCAGCTATCACGTCATAGCAGAACCCTCTGTATTAGAGTAAGGAAGTCGAACTGCACCTGTCCAAGATGCCAGAGAGACCACATCTGGAGTATTGCAAGCTGTTTGGTCCCTTTACTTAAGAAAATATATTATTTCGTTGGAAGCAGTTCAGCAAATGTTCACTAGGCAAACATTAAACAGATTGGGACTCTACTCACTGGAGTTTAGAAGAATGAGGTGATCTCATTGAAACATATAGGATTCTTAAGAGGCTTGACAGGGTAAATGCTGAGAAGTTGTTTCCCCTCAGGGGAGAGTCTAGACCAGAAGGCATAGTCTCAGAATAAAGGGATATTAATTTAAGACTGAGATGAAGAGGAATTTCTCCTCTCAGAGGGTTGTGAGTCTTTAAAACTCCTTGCCACAGACAGCTGTGGGATCAGAGCCCTTGTCCTTGAGATTGACAGATTTTTGATCAGTCGGGGAGTTAATGATTATGGGGATAGGGCAGAAAAGCAGAAGTGAAGAATGTCAGACTAACCATGATCCTATTGAATGGCAGAGCAGGTTTGAGGGGTTGAATGGCCTATCATGCTCTTATTTCTTATGGTCTAATGGTCAGAGCAGGCTCAAAGGGCTAAATAGCCAACTTATCCTCCTAAACCCTCTGTTGGTCTGTTTGTGTAGTACAGCTAACAGCTTCAGGGGGTGGGGAGAGACATACCATCGCTCGCTGAACCATAGTAACAGCTACAATGTTCAAATGGAATGTGAAATGGGAAGCCAATGAGATGCTCAAGTAATAGTTGTTTCTTGTTAGAAAAGGAATTTGGGCCAATATAATCTGTAGTGCCCCACGGTAATGTACTGCTCAGCCATTATCCACATCCACAATGAAATGCATTGACTTGATTTGCCCAAACCATTAAATTTCATTATTTCATCTACAGCTATGTTCTACCTTCTATTTGTAATTTCCTCCAAGTTTGCATCCCCTTCAATGTCCTTTTGATTCCTCAATCTGAGCATATCGCTCATCTCCCTCCTTCCCTTCCAATTGTTAGTGTTATAGACCAGACCAGATCACTTCAATATATTTTAAGAAGGTAGTCTAGACCCTAAACTTTTCTTATTTTAAAGGTAGATGTGAAGTGCGTGTTCCAGATGCAGTGCCACTGGTCAAATTACTCAACATTAAGCAAAACACAAAACACAACAGTTAAAATACAGACAAAAGAAAGAGGGATTTAGAATAACTTAACAATTGGAAAATTTTACTGAACAATAGATACACTACCTATAATGATCAACTGTTCCAATATAGTAACATTGCTGAAACACACACCTTGTTGCTACATGGAATATGGTAAATTCAGACATAGGTTCTCACATGCAGTTCTTCAACCCAGGAGGAAAAATCATCAAGAGAAAGTTCATAGAAAGTAGCAGCTAGGAGGCATTCACTGACGCTTCCAACTCTTTTTAGACCCCAAAGGTTTCTGCTCAAAACTAAACCTAAAAAAATGCTAGAAAGCCTGTGAGTGCTGTCCATACCCAGGCTGCTTCCATTGTCCCAACTTCAAAATAATCCCCAAGGCCTCACAAACTCTTTATTTTCTTTGAGACAGCTTGGTACCTCCACCTTACAAGCTCTCTTCAAAATAAAACAGGACAAAATAACTTATTAAAGTGACAGCAATGTCACATTGGTCACCTCAGACCAGCTGTTTTCCAGAATTCCTTCTCTTAAAAACTTCCTGAGAACCTGTTTCTTCAACCAAGGATATTTGGTTAAATTTCCCACCGTGGCTCTGCAACAGCACCTCCCCAACTTTATGCCCTCTCCCCACCCTCACACAGCCTCTATACGCGTGCAGACACACACACACACACACACACACTTTTCTAAGTTCAGGTTTGGTTTGTAAAGTATTCCTTGTAAATATAATGCCATGTTTGATCTGTTTAGAAGAAAATTTGAAACTGCCAACCCCTGAAACAAAAGGCTATTTCTTCATCCTCAGCTAATGAAGAGCTTTGAGATTCTGTAGCTCAGAATCTGCTCTCAGGAACTTTCCTTCAGCAATTAAACAAATGTGATAGAGTCCCTGATAGATTGTACATGAGCTTTGAAATAAGACTAAATTGGTGGGTTATAATCCTTCAGTGAGAACATTGTACATGACAGCTGGAAGGAGACTAAATGAGAATGATAAAAATTCATGATTGAATAGAATGTATAGGGGTCCTGGGAGTGCCCAGATGAGTGGACTAGTGCCCCTGATGGGGTAAATGCAAGGCTGGTTAGCTAGTTGGTTAAGACTGTAGTGTTTAATAATACTGAAGGAGTGGTTCAATCATTGTATAGGTTGAATCAGAGATAGTAGGAACTGCAGATGCTGGAGAATCCGAGACAACAAGGTGCAGGGCTGGATGAACACAGCAGGCCAAGCAGCATCATAGGAGCAGAGAGGCTGAC
>NW_025979143.1:0-6218 GCF_021869965.1 Rhincodon typus | reverse complement strand
AGGCTGACATTTCGGGCCTAGACCCTTGAAGAAGGGTGTAGGCCCGAAACGTCAGCCTTCCTGCTCCTCTGATGCTGGTTGGCCTGCTGTGTTCATCCAGCTCTACACCTTGTTATCTCAGAAACTCCAGCATCTGCAGTTCCTACTATCTCTGAAACATGATAGGCGTTCTCAGGTTTATTTCTCAGGGCAATACCTTCACCAATCAGACTCAACCTGTTTAGTTTAAAATTTAAACAAAACTTGGCAGTTAACTATCAGTCATTATTGACTAATGTATCCTCCATCGCAACAACTCTATTCACCCAAATCTAATGCCAACCAATCAGCATTCACTACTCATAGAGTATTAAATGTTGCTTTCTCATTAAATTGGTATTTTTGTGAATTTTCCAAATGCAAGTTGCCGCATGGAAACATAGAAAATAGGTGCAGGGAGTAGGCCATTTGGCCCATTGATCCTGCGCTACCATTCAATATGATCATGGCTGATCAGGCTTTTTCAGTATCCCACTCCTGTTTTCTGTCCATACCCCTTGATCCCATTAGCCACAAGTGCCATGCCCAGCTCCCGCTTCAATGTATCTAATGAGCTGGCCCCAACAGCTTCCTGTGGGAGAGAATTCCACAGGTTCATAGTTCTCCGAGCTAAGAAATTCTTCCTTTTCTCAGCCCTGAATGGCTTACTGTTTATTCTTAAACTGTGACCTCTAGTTCTAGACTTCCCCAACCTCAGGAACATTCTTCTCACATCTAGCTTGTCAGATTCTGTTAGGATTTTATATGTTTCCAAAACATTCCCCCATCATTCTTCTAAATTCCAGCGAGTATAAGCCCAGTCTGTCCAGTCTTTCCTCATATGTCAGTCCTGCCATCCCGGGAATCAGACTGGTGAACCTTCGCTGGACTCCCTCAATGGTAAGAATGTCCTTCCTCAGTCTAGGAAACCAAAACTGCACACAATACTCAAGGTGTGGCCTCACCAAGGCCCTGTATAACTGCAGCAAGACATCACTGTACTCAAATCCTCTCGCTATGAAGGCCAACATGCTATTAGCTTTCCTCACTGCCTTCTGCACCTGCATGCCAACCTTCAGCAACTGTACCACCATGACACCCAGGTCTCGTTGCATCTCACCTTTTCCTAAACTGCCACCAATCAGATAATAATCTGTCATCCTGTTTTTGCCACCAAAGTGGATAACCTCACATTTATCCACATTATATTGCATTTGCAAAGTATTTGCCCACTCAGCCAGTCTGTCCAAGTCACCCTGCAGCCTCTTAGCATCCTCCTCACAGCACACACTGCCACCCAGCTTAGTGTCATCTGCACATTTGGAGATATTGCATTCAATTTCTTCGCCCAAATGGTTAATGTATATAGTGTACAGCTGGGGTGCCAGCACTGATCCCTGCGGTACCCCATTCGTCACTGCCTGCCGCTCTGAAAAGGACCCATTTATTCCAACTCTCTGCTTCCAATCTGCCAACCAGTTCTATATCCATGTCAACACATTACCACTGATACCATGAGCTTTAATTTTCCTTACTATCTCTTGTGTGGAACTTTGTCAAAAGCCTTTTGAAGGTCCAGATACATAACATCTACTGATTCACCCTTGTCCACTCTACTGGTCAAAACCTCAAAAAATTCCAGATTTGCCAAGCATGATTTTTCTTCAGTGAATCCGTGCCAGCTAGGATATTGAGAAAATGTGTCTTTTTTTTAACAATACTCAAGATAAGAAAAGTGAAAAGAGTTTGAGAAAAGACTGGCAGTAAACATGAAAGGGAAAGAGATCTTCTCATTTTCATATCTACATACATTATAGAAAAGGAGGAATTGAAAGGACAATAGTAGTCATGATTGGAAGTTTTGGTGAGTGACAAGAAACAGTGAATAATAGTGAATGATTGTTTTAGGCTGCAGGAAGGTAGAAGGTGCAGTCTCCCAGGGTCGCCATTAGGATAACTGTCTTTCTTGATTCATATTAGTGACACATACCTATGTGTGCAGGGCACAATTTCAAAATCTATGAATGGCACAAAATGTGGAATCATTGTGAAATGTAGAGAACATAATGATAGACTTCAAGAGACCACAGATTGCTTGATGAATGAACAGACAGGTGGCAGAAGAAATTTAATGCAGACATGTGTGAAGTAGTACAGTCATACAGCATGGAAACAGACCCTTTGGTCCAACCAGTTCATGCTGAGCATAATCCCAAACAAAACTAGTCCCACCTACCTGCAGTTGGCGATTATTCCTCCAAACATTTCTTTTTCATGTACTTATCTAAATGTCTTTTAAATGTTGTAACTTTACCTGTATCCAACACTTCTTGTGGAAGTTCATTCGACGCACAAACCACTCTCCGCGTAAAAAAGTTGCTGCTCATGTCTTTTTTAAATCTTTCTCCTCTCACCTTAAAATGTCCCTTAGTCTTGAAAATCCCCACCCTAGGGAAATGACACCTGCCATTCACCTTACCTATACCTGTCATGATTTTATAAACCTCTATAAGATCACCGCTCAACCTCCTACGCTCCAGTGAAAAAATTCCCACACTATCCAGTCTTTCCCCATAACTCAAACCCTCCATTCCCGGCAACATCCTGGTAAATCTGTTTTGGTAGGAAGAATGAAGAGAGGAAATAATAAATGACAGAATTATTACGGTGTGAAAGGAGGCCATTTGGTCCATCGTGTCTTTCTGAGCATTTTAGATTAGTTATAATTTCCTGCAATCCTGCGCATTATTTTTATTTAGACAACCTCTTGAATGCCTCAAATGAATGTGCCTTCCACACACTTCCAGATAGGGCATTCCAGATAGGGCATTCCAGAGCCTCACTGCACATTGTGTGATAAATTCTTTCTTCATCTTGCATTTATTTCTTTTGCAAAGCTCTTTTAATCTGCACCCTGTGGTACTTGATCCTCTTATGAATGGGAACAAACGTTTCTTATCTATTCTGTCCTGGTCCATTATGATTCTATGAGATCTCCTTTTAGCCTTCGCCCACTAAAGGAATACAGTCCCAACTTCTCCAGTCTCCAATCTAATTTTTAAAAAATTGAGGATTTTCTTCCACTGTGGGGTGACATGGTGGCTCTGTAGCTAGCACTGATGCCTCACAGCACCGGGGACCTGGGTTTGATTCCATCCTCGGGCAATTGCCTGCGTAAGGTTTGCACGTTCTTCCTGTGTCTGGATGGGTTTCCTCTGGGTGCTCCAGTTTCCTTCCATAGTCCAAAGATGTGCAGGTTAGGTGGATTGGCCATGCTAAAATGCCCTGTAGTGACCATGGTTATGCAGGCCAGATGGATTAGCCATGATAAATGTATGGTTACAGGGGTAGGGTTACAAGGAAAGGGTAAGGGGTTGGGTATGGCTGGGATGCTGTTCAGACAATCGGTGTGGACTTGATGGACCGAATGGCTGCTCCTACACTATGTGGTTTCTGTGATTCTATGACCTTTTCACACAGGGAGTTTCAAAGACTCAAGACCTTCAAAGAGAAAAATAATTCATCTCTGTTTTAACTCCTGATTTCAAAAAACAGTGACCCCTTGTTCTAGATTCTCCCATAGGTGGAGATATCCTCTCTATATCTACATTGTCCTAACTCCTCAGGACTTTATATGTTTCAATCAAGTCACCTCTTACTCTTCTAAACTCCAATGAATACAAGCCCAGCCTGTCCAAACTTTCCTCATAAGACAACCATCTTCCCACTCAGGTGTTAGTCTAGTAGCCCTCTCTGAAGTGCCACCAATGTATTTACATTTTCCCTTAAATAAGGTGACCAACACAGTGCATAATGGTCCAGATGTAGTCTCTCCAGTGCTTTGTATAACTGAAGGTTGACCTTCCAACTTTTGTCCTGAATTCTGTTCCCTGCGTGATAAATGACTCATGATATTTTTGAATAAAGGAGTTACATTCAATATCTTCTGATCTAATGGGATTTAGATCCTGGAATCAAGGGAGTTTTGGAAAATTAAAACCAATACATCAACTATCTAGTGAGGCAGTTCTTTTAACGCCCAGTATGAATTCAGTCATGAACTTGTTGTACCATAGTTCCAACAATTTATTCACTACCACTTCTCTGGTGATCCACTTGACAATAAACGATAACATTCTATTAACTTCCTAAATACTTGTTATACCTGCAGACTAATGTTCTTGTGATTCATTCATGAGAACAACCAAATTCCTTTGTACTTTAGAGTTCTCACCATTTAGACGATGCATTTTTAAAATTATTTTTGCCAAAATGGATAAATTTACATTTTCTGATATTATGGTCCAATAGTTTGCCCACTCATTTATTCTCTTGGAGCTTCCAAATGCCCTTTTCACAACTTAGTTTCCTAACTAGCTTTGTGTCATCAACAAATTTAGTACTCATACCTTGAGTCCCTTCAGCCAAGTCATTTCAATAAAATTGTAAAACATTGGGACGCCAGCACTGATCCCTGTGACATACATCTTGCATATCATCTTGCCAACTGGAAAATAACCTATTTATGCCTACAGTCCGTTTCCTGCTAACTGACTAATCTTCTGTCCATTGCCACTGTGTTTCTCCCTACATCTTAAGCTGTTATTTTCCTCGCTAACCTCTGATGTAGACTTTACCAAATGCCATCTGGAAATCTAAGTATAGTACATCTATAGTTCCCTCTATCCATAGCATATGTTACTTCTTCAAAGTATTTCAATAAATTGATTAAACGTGATTTCCCTTTCACAAAGCCATGTTGACTCTGCCTGATTACCCTTTTTCTAAGTGCCCTGCTTTGACATCTTGAATAGCTTCTAACACTTGCCCTATGACTGATATTAAGCTAATTGGCCTGCAGTTTCCTGCTGTTTGTCTTTCGCCCGTTTAGAATGAAGGAGTGATGCTTTTTCCAATTTAATGGAACTAACCTGGAATCTAGGGAATTTTGGGAAATTAAACCCAACACATAAGCTATCTCACTAGCCACTTCTTTTAAAATCCTAGGATGAAGACCATCAGGACCCTGGGACTTATCAACCCACTGCTCCAACAACTTGCTCAGTTCCCCTTCCCTGGTGATTGTATATTTTCTTAAGCTTCTCCCTCCCTTCCGTTTCTTGATTTATAGCTCTTTCTGGATTCTTACTTGTATCCTCCATACCAGTGCAAAAAATTGTTCTATTCATCTGTCATTTTTTCTCATTATTATTAATCGCCCACTTTCTAAGGATAAATGCTCACTTTAATAACGTTCCTAAGTATCTGTGAAAATACTTATTGTCTATTTTTATATATTTCTAGTTAGCATTTTCTTATTCTATCTTTTCCCTCATTCACTTTGTAGTCATTCTTTAATTTATTTCATTTTTTCTGACCTGCCACTCATTTTTGTTCAATTATATGTTTTTCCCTTAATTTATATTTAATATTTTTAGTTAACAGTGAACGATGGGTCCTCCTTTTCCCTTGAATTTTTTTTTGTTGGAATATATCTATTCAATGAAATACCTGCCACTATTGACCTATCCCTTCATCTGATTTGATAGTTCATTTTATCCAGCTGTGTTTTCATGACCTCACTATTGTTCTTATTCTAGTTAAAAATCTGGTAAAAACATAAAACCATTAGATACAGGAGCAGAAGTAGGCCATTCAGCCCATCGAGTCTGCTCCGCCCTTCGTTACTGATCTGATTCTGCTCAACTCCACCTTCCATGCTTTTCTCCATAACATTGATTCTCTTAGTGATGAAAAACTTAGCCTTGAATATATAGGACCATAGACATAGGAGAGAAGCCTAAGATCTAATTTTGTGTCTATCAAACTGAATGTTAAAGTCAGTCATATGTTGCAAGTTGCTATCTAGGTATGTCTTCACTACAAGGTCATTAAATAATCCTATCTTGATGCACAGTACCAAATCTAATGGAGCTTGCTCAGTGGTCAGATCCAGATGTGCTGTTCTATGAAACCATTCCAAAAGCATTCGAAGAATTCATCATCATTTTTGCTAATTTGATTTTTCCAGTCTCTATGTAGATTAAAATCTTCCATCATTTTCACTGTACCTTCCTGTCAAGCTCCCATTATTTCAGAGATAGTAGGAACTGCAGATGCTGGAGAATCTGAAATAACAAGGTGTAGAGTTGGATGAACACAGCAGGCCAAGCAGCATCAGAAGAGCAGGAAGGATGACG
>NW_025979142.1:2522-6219 GCF_021869965.1 Rhincodon typus | reverse complement strand
TTGGAGGGACAATGGGGAGAAAATGTCCCTGCTCGTAGAAGAGCTTTATCACACAGTGTGTAGTTAGGTTATGGAATGCACTGCTGTAAATGTGATGAATGAGGTTCAAAGGAGACGTACAGAGGGCATTGGATGAAAATGGTGTGCAGGTTTTAGGCGGAAAAAGGATTTGCATGAGATCATAGAGACAACTCAGTATGATGGGCCAAATGTCCCCCTTCCCCTTCTGTAATTTTGCGATTTGGTGTATCCAAAAATTACATGAAATTTGTTACAAACACCAATAAAACAGCACTGTTACTACTTAACTATCTTTCAAAGGATTACTTTGATTTCAAAATGGTTCTGTGGACTCTCCGAAGACAGATAACATCGGGTTTACAATGACACAGACGCAGAGGGTCAATACTGAAACAGTACGTCATTGTAACTGGGTGAGAATTGAGGATGTGCCTCTTGATTGGACAGCCAGTACTGAGAT
The DNA here is from genome assembly GCF_021869965.1 of Rhincodon typus. Classification (NCBI taxonomy): domain Eukaryota; kingdom Metazoa; phylum Chordata; class Chondrichthyes; order Orectolobiformes; family Rhincodontidae; genus Rhincodon; species Rhincodon typus. The sequence continues at coordinate 5,738 of NW_025979142.1, read as the reverse complement.
TTTGCAGGTCTATCACAGTGTAAATATTGAATGAAAGCCTCATTTTCAGAGCGTCAGAACTGTGGGAGCGCATGACTGTCAGAGGGTCAGGACTGAGGCAGTGCCTCATTATTCAGATGTCAGAATTGAAGCAGTGTCACATGATGGGAGGGTCAGTCCTGAGGTATGACAGCACTGTCAGTGGTTTAGGACTGTGGGAATGCTTCCTTATCATATGGTCATATGGTGCCTTAATATCATATGTTCAGTCCCGATAGAATGCCTTATCATCGGGAGTCATTACTGAGTCAGTGCCTGTTTGTCAAAGGTACAGTACAGAGGGTGTGCATCATTGTCAGAGGGTCAATACAGAGGCAGTACCTGATTGTAAGGGGGGAGATAGGAGTGTGCCACGTGCTTAGATGGTCAGTTCTGTGGTAGTGCAGCACGCTGGGTCAGTTCTGAGGCATTGCCTCATTGTCAGAGGGTCATGACTGAGGCACTGTCTCATTGTAAGAAGGTAAGAATTGAAGGGGTCGCACACGTTTAGATGATCAGTACGGAGGTATTGCAGATCTATCAGAAGGTTCGTCCTGAGGGACTGCCTCGTTGTCAGCAGGTCAGTTTGGAGGAAGTGCTTCACTGTCAGAGCATTGGTACTGAGCGAGTACCTCATTGTGAGACTCAGAATCAAGGGAGTGTTCACATTTTAGACAGTCAGTACATGTAGTCAGCACTGTCAGTGGGTGAGTACGAAGGGTCCATTCTGAAGCAGTGCCTCAATGTAATGGGATCAGAATGGATGGAGGGCCACATGATTAGGGGTTTAGCCCTGAGGAATGGAAGCACTGTCAGATCTCATTGCCGTGATATGGAGGTGTCGATGTTGGACTGAAGGAGGAGAGAAGCTCCAAAAGCTTGTGTTTTGAAATAAACGTGTTGGACTATAACCCGGTGTCGCATGACTTCAGACGTCGTTGCCATAGTGTCAGAACTGTGGGAGTGCATTATAGTCACTGGGTCAGTGCTGAGGGAGTGCCTCATTGTCAGAGGGTCAATATTGAGTCCGTGCCTCATTGAAATGGGGTCAGGATTGAGGGTGTGCCTCACGATTACAGTGTCAGTACTGAGGAACTGCAGCTCTGTCAGAGGATCAGTTCTGAGGCAGGACTGGAATATCAGACCAGAGGCTCACTTGTCGAAAGTTCCCTGGCTCTGCCTCTGCCTCAGTATTGACCCTCTGACAATTATGCACTCCCACTGATCTTACCCTCCAACAGTGCTGAAATGCCACAGTACTGATCCTCTCATCAGAATCATAGAATCCCAACAGTGTAAAACAGACCATTAAGTCCAAGTCCACACTGACCCTCCCCAGTGCATCTGACCCATCCCCTTAACCTATCCCTGTAACCCTGCATTTCCCGTCTAAGAAAAAGGATCTCCCACAGTATTTTCACATGGTGCCCTGCCTCAGAATGGACTCTTTGACAATGAAGCACATCCTCTCGGAATGAATCTCTGATAAGACACTCTCTCAGTATTGACCTCTGATCATGAGGCTCTCGCTAAGTGCTGGCCTCCTGACAATTCTGATCCCATTACAAAGTGGCACTGCCTCACCAATGACCCTCTGACAAAGGAACAGTGTGTCAGAACTGACCATCTGACAAGGAGGCACTCCTTCAGTCTGACCCTCTCTCACTGCTGCAGAAGTGATCTTTTGCTCATGAGGTACTGCTTGGATTCTGACCCTGATAGAGCTGAAATACCTCAGTACTTACCGTCAGTCTGTGGCAAGCTCTCCATTCTGACACCATTACACTGAAGCAAAGCCTCAGTGCTGACCCACTGACAAAGAGACTCTATCTCAGAACTGACCAGCTGACAATATGCCAGTGCCCCCGGTGCTGAAACAATAATAATGAAGCCCTCCCTCGGACTGACTCTCTAAATGTGAGGTCGCCCTCAACTCTGATGACCTGAAAATGAGGCACTGCCCCAGTTCTACCCCTGCATAATTAGGAACTGCCTGTATCTGACAGTAATGCACTCCTGCAGGAGTGACCCTCTGACAATGAAGCACTCCCTCTGTACTGAAGCTCTGACAGTGCTTCAATCCCTCAGAGATGCCCCTCTGACAATGAAACAGTCCATCAGTTCTGACACTGTCACAGTGCTGCAATATCTTAGTGACCCTGCAATCGTTTTGCACTCCCTCAATTTTGATGCCTTTATCGTGAGGCCATGCATCAGCACCGATCCTCTGATACAGCTGCAATACCTTAGCACTGACACACTGTGTCGCAAACCCTCAATTCCCACACCGTTACACTGAGGAACTGCCTCACAACACAAACTCTGACAATGAGTCATTCCCATACGACAAACACTCTGACAAATGAACAATGCCTCAGAACTGACACACTGGCATTCATTTAGTGACGTTCAGGTTTTGGTTTTCAGAAGTGCTTATCTCACTGATATAAGCTGGTATGTTAATCAAAACAGCAAGGAAAGATAAACCATTTGGCGAAGGTGAGATTTATGACTTCTGAAGTGCTTATCTGACTCAAATAAACATATTAGTCAAAACAACATCAACATTAAAGTCATTTGGTGAAGATGAGATTTTTGACTTCTGAAGTGCTTATCTCACTGAAATAAGCATTTTCGTGAAATCAGCATCAAAAGTTAAATCCTTTGGTGAAGTTGAGATTTTAGTCTTCTGATATGCTTATCTCGCTGAAATAAGCATTTTATTGAAACCAGCATCAAAAGTTGAGTGTCTTGGTGCAATAGAGATTTTGGTCTTCTTATATGCTTAATGATCGCTGAAATAAGCACGTTAGTCAAAACAACATCAAAAGATGAGCCATTTGGTGAAGTTTCGATTTTGATCTTCTGAAGTGCTTAACTTGCTGAAATAAGCATGTTAGTCAAACGAACATAAAAAATTGTGTCATTTGATGAAGTTCAGATTTCAATCTTCTGAAGTGCTTTACTCGCAGAAATAAGCATTTTAGTCCAACCAGAATCGATAGTCAGGTCATTTGGTGAAGTTCAATTTTTTGGCTTCTGAGGTGCTTAACTCGCTGAAATAAGCATTTTAATTTAACCAAGATCAAAAGTTAGGTCATCTGGTGATGGTGAGATTTTCGTCTTCTGATATGCTTATCTCGCCGAAATAAGCACGTTTGTCAAAACAACATCAAAAGTTGAGCCATTTGATGAATT
>NW_025979142.1:0-2512 GCF_021869965.1 Rhincodon typus | reverse complement strand
CAACATCAAAAGTTGAGCCATTTGATGAATTTGAGATTTTTGATTTCAGAAGTGCTTTTCTCACTGTCCTCAAAGAATTCCACCAAGTTCGGTAAACATGACGTACCCTTCATGAACCCATGCTGGGTGTTTCAAATGGGACAATTTATATCCAGTTGTCTTGCTATTATCTTCCTTAATGATGGATTCAGACATTATCCCCACAACTGAAGTTAAGCTAACTGCCTATAGTTACCTGTTTTTTGTCCACTTCCTTTTTAAAACAGTGGCTTCACATTGGCTGTTTTCCAATCTGCGGGAACCACCCCACAGTCCAGTGAATTTTGGTAAATAATTACGAGTGCAAGCCTCTTTACTGTTGTACTAAAGGTCCACCAAAGCAATACACCCACAAGCGCTCCATATTACCACTCTCGCACACTCATTCATTCATAACTTTGTTGACCACTTACGAGCGTACTATGTTTACTATTACCGCATTTCATTCATTCATAAAACTGCGATCTTGTCATACTTTTCTCTATTAAAGGGAGACTAAATTAAAATGTTCCTTCCACCCCATTTACTGCCTTTTCACAGTTTTAATCCTCACGGCCTTATTTTGTTAACAGTTGCCAAACCTGTGTCTACATCAGAGTCTCTCCCTGAGTATGTGCTAATTTTCTAATCTATTCAGAACAATACCATCGTGTCAACCGATGTTATGAAAAAGCATAATATTAATCAGCCCTCAGCAACCTTCTCCCAGGACTTGAATAGCTTGCAGGACATCAAACAAGTTTTCTGCGTTAGCAGAGATAGTAGGAAATGCAGATGCTGGAGAATCTGAGATTGCAAGGTGTAAAGCTGGATGAACACAGCAGGCCAAGCAGCAGTGGAGCAGGAAGTTTGACGTTTCGGGCCGAGATCCTTCTTCAGAAATGGGGGAGGGGAAGGAGGTTCTGGAATAAATAGGGAGAGACGGGGAGGCGGATAGAAAATGGATAGAGGAGAAGATAGGTGGAGAGGAGACAGACAGGTCAAAGAGGCGGGGATGGAGACAGTAAAGGTGAGTGCAGGTGTGGAGTTAGGGAGGAGATAGGTCAGTCCAGGGAGGACGGACAGGTCAAGGGGGCGGGATGAGGTCAGTACGTAGGAAATGGGAGTGGCGCTTGAGGTAGGAGGAGGGTATAGGTGGGAGGAAGGACAGGTTAGGGAAGCGGGGACGAGCTGGGCTGGTTTTGGGATGCGGTAGGGGGAGGGGAGATTTTGAAGCTTGTGAAATCCACATTGATACCATTGGGCTGCAGGGTTCCCAAGCGGAATATGAGTTGCTGTTCCAGCAAACTTCCGGTGGCATCGTTGTGGCACTGCAGGAGGCCCAGGATGGACATGTCGTCTGAGGAATGGGAGGGGGAGTTGAAATGGTTCGCGACTGGGAGGTGCAGTTGTTTAGTGCAAACCAAGCGTAGGTGTTCTGCAAAGCGGTCCCCAAGCCTCCGCTTGGTTTCTCCGATGCAGAGGCGGCCACAACGGGAACTGCGGATGCAGTGTACCACATAAGCAGATGTGCAGGCGAACATCTGCTTGATGTAGAAAGTCTTCTTGGGGCCTGGGATGGGAGTCAGGGGCGAGGTGTAGGGGCAGGTGTAGCACTTCCTGCGGTTGCAGGGAAAAGTACCGGGTGTGGCGGGACTGGAGGGGAATGTGGAGCGGACAAGGGAGTCACGGACAGAGTGGTCCCTCCGGAAAGCAGATAAGGGTGGGGAGGGAAAAATGTCTTCCGTGGTGGGGTCGGATTGCAGATGGCGGAAGTGTCGGAGGATGATGCGTTGGATCAGGAGGTTGGTGGGCTGGTGCGTGAGGATGAGGCGGATTCTGATTTGGTTGTTATTGCGGGGAAGGGTTTTGAGGGATGAGTTGCGGGAAATGCGGGAGACACGGTCGAGGGCGTTCTCGACCACTGAGTGGGGGAAGTTGCAGTCCTTGAAAAACGAGGACATCTGAGATGTACGGGAGTAGAATGCCTCATCCTGGGAGCAGATGCGGTGGAGGTGAAGGAATTGGGAATAGGGGATGGCATTTTTGCAGGAAGGTGGGTGGGAGGAGCTGCATTCTAGGTAGCTGTGGGAGTCCGTGGGCTTGAAATGGATATCAGTTTCTAGGTGATTGCCAGAAATGGAAACAGAGAGGTCCAGGAAGGAGAGGTATCAGAGGTGATCCAGGTGAACTTAAGGTTGTTGTGGAAGGTGTTCGTGAAGTGGATGAACTGTTCGAGCTCCTCATGGGATCACGAGGCGGCTCCGATACCGTCATCAATACAATGGAGGAAGAGGTGGGGTGTAGCTCCGGAAGAGGAATTGTTCCATGTAACCTACAAAGAGGCAGGCATAGCTTGGGCCCATTCTGGTACCCATGGCCACCCCCTTTGTCTGTAGGAAGTGGGAGGAATTGAAAGTGAACTTGTTGAGGGTGAGAACGAGTTCGGCGAAGCGGATGAGGGTGTCAGTGGAGGGGGACTGGTCGGGCCTGC
>NW_025979141.1:5604-6220 GCF_021869965.1 Rhincodon typus | reverse complement strand
CACATGCACACATGTAAATAAAAACACACACACAGATACAGGCACACACACACAGACTCACATGCACACATGTAAGTACAAACACACACACACACATACAGACACACACACACGCACACTCACACATGCACACATGTAAGTACAAACACACACACACACAGACATATACACACACACACACGCGCACACACACACATACCGACACACACACACATGTACACACACGCACATACTCACACGACTCACATGCACACATGTAAATACAAACACACACATATACATAAACACATACACACACACATGCGCACACAGACACACACACACATGCACACACACACTCGCACATGCACACATGTGCACACACACACACACACACTCGCACACACACGCGCACACACACACTCGCACACACACGCGCACACACACGCGCATACATGCGCACACACACTCGCACACACACGTGCACACACACACACTCACACACACATGCGCATACATACACACACACACTCGCGCACACACACGTGCACGCACACACACACACTCGCACACACACGCATGCACACATGCGCATACACACACACACACTCGCACATACACGCACACACACACACAC
>NW_025979141.1:3667-5504 GCF_021869965.1 Rhincodon typus | reverse complement strand
CACACACACTTATACACACCGACACACACGCACACACACCGACACACACGTGCACACACCGACCCACACTCATACACACCGACACAACTTATATACATCGACACACACTTACACACACTGATACACACTTATACACACCGACACACATTTGTACACATGGGCACACACTCAAACACACCGACACACACTTATACACACCAACACACACCGACACACATAGACACACACCGACACACACTTATACACACCGGCACACACTCATACACACTGACACACACTCATGCACACCGACACACACTTATACACACTGACACACACCGACACACACAGACACACACTGACACACACTTATACACACCGGCACACACTCATACACACTGACACACACTCATGCTCACCGACACACACTTATACACACAGACACACACCGACACACACTTATACACACCGGCACACACTCATACACACCGACACACACTTTTACACACTGACACACATCAACACACACTGACACACACTAATACTAACACAACTAACTCACTCGTACACTCACTCAAAAGCATGAACACACACTCAAACCCCAGTACACACTTGCACACACTCAGACACAACATCACATGCTTACAGTCAGAAACACATGTACACGACACCATTTTTACACTGACACAGATGTACACACTCACTCACACACGTTCTAACACACAAACACACTGATACAGACAGACATATCCTATCACTCAAACAGTTTCAGAGATGGACGCTAACATACAGACAGAGGAACACAAACACACTTGCACACAGACACAATAACTAAAACACGAACAATCACAAACCCACACAAACTCAATCATTTACTGACACAGGTCAAACACAGGACTACACCAAAGCATCAGGACACAGTGCAGCGGCTGGAAGCTGCAAACAATAACGGACATGAAATGATCCTTTAGGGAATCGGGTTTGTCTGGACATGGCTGGTGTACACGTCGCTGACCCGATCCCGGTGATCCTACCCCCAGAGTGACCCGATCCCAGTGTCACCTGCCTCCAGGGTGGCCCAACCCCAGGGTGACCCGACCCCAGTGATCCTACCCCCAGAGTGACCCAACCCCAGTGTGACCTGCCTCCAGGGTGACCAGACCCCAGGGTGACCTGCCTCCAGAGTGGCCCAACCCCAGGGTGACCTGACCCCAGAGTGACCTGACCCCAGGGTGACCAGACCCCAGGGTGGCCTGACCCCAGGGTGACCTGACCCCAGGGTGACTGGACCCCAGGGTTACCTGACCCCAGGGTGACCTGACCCCAGGGTGGCCCGACCCCAGGGTGACCTGACCCCAGAGTGACCTGACCCCAGAGTGACCTGACCCCAGGGTGACCTGACCCCAGGGTGAGCCTAACCTAGACCGACCGACCCAGCCTGGCCCAGGGCAGCTAACACTGACACAGACTGCACCAAACTGACCCAAGCCGGCCTAGACCAATCCAGACTGACCCAGATCATTCCAGACCAGAACTACCAACCCAGACTGACCCAGACCGTTCCAGACCAGAAATACCACCCCAGACTGACCCAGGCCGTTCCAGACCAGAAATACCAACCTAGACTGACCCAGACCATTCCAGACCAGAAATACCAACCCAGACTGACCCAGACCATTCCAGACCAAACATACTACCCCAGACTGACCCAGACCATTCCAGACCAAACATACCACCCATATTGACCTAGACCGTCCCAGACCAAACATATCACCCCAGACTGACCCAGACCATGCCAGACCAAACATACTACCCCATACTGACCCAGACCATTCCAGACCAAACATACAACCCCATA
>NW_025979141.1:526-3657 GCF_021869965.1 Rhincodon typus | reverse complement strand
CCAGACCAGAAATACCACCCCAGACTGACCCAGACCGTTCCAGACCAAAAATACCACCCCATACTGACCCAGTCCAGCCCAGTCTGGCCCAGAGTGATCCCGAAAGGACCTGCATAGTCAATGTGTAACTGAGTCCAGAATTTATGCAGACATTCCCATAAATGTAGAGGGGCTGCTGACTGTCATTTGTGTCCTTGTTGGCACTCTGGGCACTGCCCCACCAACACGGTTATGTCTGCATCCAGTCCAGGCCACCATACATAACTTCTCGCCAACATCTTCGTTTGGGAAACCCCTGGATGACCCTGGTGGAGTTCAGCCAGTATCTGTTGGTGACATTTGCTTGGGACACTCCCTCTTGTTCCCCATAACACTATGCCATCCTGTACAGTGATCTGATCTCTCTGAGCCTAAAAAGGCTTCAGTTCCGGTTGAGATGGCCCTTTTCCTTCCCCCCATCACCACCAGCTGCTTCTGTTTTGCCTCTTCCCTGTGAGGATCTGCTTCTCAAGCTCACACTCGGAAGAGATCCAGCTTGGATTTAAAGATTGCACCCCCACCCCCTCATTCTGGTTCTCCACCCTCCTCTCCCCACCCCTTGTGGGGAGCAAACAGTTTCTTTTTTTTTCCTTTATTCATTCACGGGATGAGGGCGTCACTGGCCAGGCAGCATTTATTGTCCATCCCTAATTACCCAGAGGGCAGTTAAGAGTCAACCACATTGCTGTGGGTCTGGAGTCACATGTAGGCCAGACCAGGTAAGGATGGCAGTTTCCTTCCCTAAAGGATATTAGTGAACCAGATGGGTTTTTCCAACAATTGACAATGGATTCATGGTCATCATTGGATTATTACTTCCAGATATTTATTGAATTCAAATTCCACCATCTGCCCTGGCAGGATTCGAACCCAGGTCCCCAGAACGTTAACTTGGTTTCTGGGTTAACAGTCCAGCGATAGTACCACTAGGCCATTGCCTCCCCCTTCTCTGAACCAGTGAGCTGTTCTGCCTTCCATCTGAAAACAACACAATATTCCTCAGGGGTATCAATAACCTGTTATACCCCAGGAATCCACAGAAACCTTCCCACTCAGCAATAAACTCCTCGCTGTTAAAAGGGTTCAGAAAAGATTTACAAGGATGTTGCCAGGGTTGGAGGGTTTGAGCTACAGGGAAAGGCTGGGGCTATTTTCCCTGGAGTGTTGGAGGCTGAGGGGTGACCTTATAAAGGTTTATAAAATCATGAGGGGCATGGATAGGTTGAATAGCAAAGGTCTTTTCCCTGGGGTGGAGGAGTACATAACTAGAGTGGCATAGATTTAAGGTGAGAGGGGAAAGATTTAAAAGGGACCCAAGGGGTAACTTTTTCACGCAGAGGGTGGTGCAGGTATGGAACGAGCTGCCCAGTGGTGGAGGCTGGTACAATTACAACATTTAAAAGGCATCTGGATGGGTACATGAATAGGAAGGCTTTAGAGAGATATGGGCTAAATGCTGGCAAATGGGACTAGATTAATTTAGGATATCTGGTTAGCACGGATGAGTTGGACTGAAGGGTCTGTTTCCATGCTGTACATCTCTATGTTACACAGCGTGCCCTGCTCATTCCCTTCCCAGCCTGTGAGCAGCTCTGGAGTATAGTGAGCACAGGTACATCAACACTCATTCCATATCCATATAAACCTACACATTTGGAATGGACGTAGGCCATTCAGCCCCTTGAGCCAGCTGTGCCATTCAAAGAGATCACAGCTGACTGTTTGCATTTCCAAATGCATATTCTTGTCAACACATTCACTCCCCCAACCTTCCCCACACACACGGAAATCGCCTCGATCCCACCCCTCCACCGCCCAACAGGAATCTGTCCACCACCTCCTTGGAAATATCCAATGACCCACCCACGCCCCCCTACAATGCAGAGAGAGGCCATTTGGCCCATCAATCTGTACTGACCCTCTGAAGAGCATCCCATCCAGACCCACCCTACCTCCCACCACCGCATCCTATCCTGTCCCTACATTTCCCATGGCTAACCCACCCTAGCCTGCACATCCCTGAACACTACAGGCAATTTCCCATGGCCAATGCACCCTAACCTGCACATCTTTGGACTGTGGGAGGAAACCGGAGCACCCGGAGGAAACCCACGCAGACACGGGGAGAATGTGCAAACTCCACACAGAGAGTGGTACAAGGCTGGCATCGAATGCACATCCCTGGTGCTGTGAGGCAGCAGTGCTAACCACTGTACATGCTCCTGCAGATCGCTGTGTTTCTGCAGCCCATTCGGAATTGTAGCATTAAGTTTATGTTGCCTTTCCATGTTCTTGCTTTCAAAGCAAAGCACTGTAAATGTCGAGTGTCTCAAATCCCCTTGCCTGCTCATTTTGCCAGTTTACCAAGCTCTTGCGGAAACCTGTCACTCACCTCATTCCTTAAACCAGCCGCCTTTTGGGTCATCTGCAAACTTCAGCGAGCTAACCTCAATACCCTCCATCGAACACATGTAGCAGGAACAGCAATGGGCTAAACACCGAACCCCGCCCCCCCAAACCCCCCCTGCCCTGGGGAGGAGTCTCTGTATTTCCCACAAATAACTGCCCCTCACACTGTCTGAGCCCTGTTACCAGTCCCCTTCACTGTTCGGTTTTAATTTTGTAAATGTGTTGTTAGGTGGTACATTATGAAACATCTTATACAAAGTGCATATACACAATATCAACCGCACTCTCTGAGGAGCCCTCCATCCATTGGAAACAATATTAAATCCAAGCTCCAACCCACATGAGGGGTTTTACAGTGGATTGAGTTAATCATCCTCATTGCCTGTTGTTTGGGGGGGGTGGTGTGCGGGGGTGAGATTCCCACTCACCTTTGACCTCCAGCTTGCCTTCACACTGTTTTGTTCCGTACTCGTTGATGGCTTTGCAGGAATACATTCCAGAATCTGCCCTCTGAACAGCCACAATGTTCAAGTGGAACCTTCCCTCCTGCCCCTCCAGCACATAATGCCGGCTGTCGCTTTTCACTGGTTCCCGGTTTCTCAGCCTGTCAAGGAAAATCCAACAGCAGTTATACTGCAGGGAAGGGGGTGGGGTCAGTCTGTCTCCCTGTGACGGGGGAGGGG
>NW_025979141.1:0-426 GCF_021869965.1 Rhincodon typus | reverse complement strand
ATGAGAGGAGCTGCTGTGAACTAGACCACAATGACATGTGGGTCTATTAGAATCCATCTGTGTGTGAGATTGTCAATGTGTTCTTTTAGCCTGTATGAGAATGTGTGTGTCAGAGGGGGAGTGTGTGTGTTTGTTTGTATGTACATGTGTGCATTTGTGTGTGTGTATGCACGTGTGTGTGCGCGTGTGCGTGTGTATGCGCGTGTGTGTGCGAGTGTGTGTGTATGCGCGTGTGTGTGTGTGCGAGTGTGTGTGTGTACGTGTGTGTGCGAGTGTGTGTGTGTGTGCGTGTATGTGCGAGTGTGTGTGTGTGTATGCGCATGTGTGCATGCGTGTGTGTGCGAGTGTGTGTGTGTGCGTGCACGTGTGTGTGCGCGAGTGTGTGTGTGTATGTATGCGCATGTGTGTGTGAGTGTGTGTGTGTGC
>NW_025979140.1:0-6220 GCF_021869965.1 Rhincodon typus | reverse complement strand
GGGCCTGCGGGACAGGAAGAAGCAGAGGGCCTTTAGGCCATCTGCATGGGGAATACAGGTGTATAGGGACTGGACGTCCATGGTAAAGATGAGGTGTTGGGGACCGGGGAATTGGAAGTTCTGGAGGAGGTGGAGTGCGTGGGTGGTGTCATGGACGTAGGTAGGGAGTTCCTGGACCAAGGGGCAAAGAATGGAGTCCAGATAGTTGGAGATAAGTTCAGTAGGGCAGGAGCAGGCGGAGACAATGGGTCGACCAGGGCATTCAGGTTTGTGGATTTTGGGAAGGAGATAGAAGCGGGCGGTGCGTGGTTGGGGAACGATGAGGTTGGAGGCCGTGGGTGGGAGGTCACCTGAGGTGATGAGGTTGTGGATGGTTTGGGAGATGATGGTTTGGTGCTCGGGGGTGGGGTCATGATCAAGGGGGTGGTAGGAGGAGGTGTCGGAGAGTTGGCGTCTGGCCTCGGCGATGTAGAGGTCAGTGCGCCATACTACAACTGCGCCTCCCTTGTCCGCGGGTTTTATAGTGAGGTTAGGATTGGAGCGGAGGGAGCGGAGGGCTGCACGTTCTGCGGGGGAGAGGTTGGAGTGGGTGAGAGGGGTGGAGAGGTTGAGGCGATTGATGTCTCGACGGCAGTTGGAGATGAAGAGGTCAAGGGAGGGTAGGAGGCCTTGGGGTGGTGTCCAGGAGGAGGGGGTGTGTTGGATTTGGGAGAAGGGGTCAGTAGAGGGAGGGTTAGGTTCACGGTTGAAGAAGTAGGCGTGGAGGCGGAGGCGGCGGAAAAACTGCTCTATGTCCAGGGCTGTTGCTTTATGAGGACTGAAAATTGAAAATTGATTCACTGACACTCTAGCATTGAATAAATGAGCTTATTATCCAAAAGCCTTTGCTTCAAATTCTCAATTTTATCCTGATAATCTTAAATTTGAAATGGAAAGTCCACCTGAATGGTTGGGTGAAGATTATTTAAATTAAACTCAACTGCAGAACTACGAAGCTTGGAGTATAAATCTCTTTTGAACATATTGGGTGTGAGTGGTTACTTTATAGTTTATCATTTTTCTTTTATAATCACTAAATGTAATTTGAAGATAAGCAATAAATGCTCCTCATTAAAATAAAATGTTCTTTTCTTCTTACCTCTGGCCAAAATAGAACAATATAGGAGTCTTAGGCAAATTCAGCAGATCACATGTTCTACATTTGTCATATAGGAAAGCGAAGAAAGTGATGTGGAAGCAATTCTTTTTATATTGGTTCCCTGTGTAGAATTGTTTGTGTTTTACTTGGTACTTCCACAAATAGCATCACTCTAATTACAACTTACTGTGTGGAAGATTGAAGTAGCTCATTTGACCACTGTGCAGTGCAGGATGTTGACAGTTCACAATCTGTAATATTCTATTTTTTCAGCTCAACTTTTCATTCCTTTCTCCTTAAGGCACTGAGTCATGCTACAATATGAAGCCGTAGAAACAGATGTCCTGTGGAACTTGCTCAAGAACCTTGCTTCATCACATATGTGAGACTGAGCAATTGTTGACACCTGACCATCACAAACAAACCTAACTTGTTCCATTAACGTACACATTTCACTCAGTTGTGATTAGGAAGAGAACTTTGGCTGCTGCTTCTTATCTCGTGCCAGCCCAGAGATCAATTGTAGGAAGCGTATTATTGCCCAGTTGAGAAAAGCTAATTCACGTCAGGGTCTTTGTGATCTGCCCAGCTGTTAAATCAAGCAATGCATTAATTGTTGTACAATGAATCTTCACTGTGACTCAGTATGGCATAATGTTCTTCTTGATGCTTTGCTGCCACCATCCTCTTTCCTGGCCGGGATCTACAGGACCTGCTTGGTCCTCAGTAGAGGAAAACCATATGGTATCTTACAAGAATCCTGAACAAGATGTAGCTTATTGTACAATAGCTACTAGATTCAAGTTACATTTGTCTGATAAACATTGTTACTGAGAAACGGTCTCGATGTTAGGTCTCACACTTTGAGATCCAAAGTCGAACTCCCCTCATAAGTCCAGGTTATGTCATCATATTAGATGGTGCTTAATACACCGCTCAGCATTAAGCCTTGCACTCTTATTCTACAGGAACTTGTTGATCCATCAGAGGAGCTAAAGGTTTGTAGCAATTGGAGAAAATCCAAAAGTATTTTCTCACATGAAAACAATAAAGCTTTATTTCTTGGGAGAGAATTATTCTAACCAAGTGGAGGCAGATATGTGTGCATGTGGCATGTTAGGTCCCTTCAAATTTACATTTGCTTGGGATCTTGATATTATCCTGTCCTCTTCTTAATTTCTGAGAAGTGCTAAGTGAATCTCCTTGGATCTATTTGGTAACTAAAGTATTCCAGAGGCCAAACAGAAAAGTTTTAACATTCAGTTCTGTATTTCCTAGCCAGAGCATCTGTCGCCCAACCTTATTGCAACATGCCAAGGCAAGTGCACATGAGCCTTTTCAGTAAAGCTGACAGACAGTAAGATTGTTTCAGAGATAGTAGGAACTGCAGATGCTAGAGAATCTGAGATAACAAGGTGTAGAGCTGGAGGTGTAGAGACATGCCCCCTCTCCCTCTGCATTTCTTCGCATTTCTGAAGAAGGGTCTAGGCCCGAAATGTCAGCTTTCCTGCTCCTCTGATGCTGCTTGGCCTGCTGTGTTCATCCAGCTCTACACCTTGTTATCTCAGACAGTAAGATTGAACAGCTTCAGCTATGGCCAGGTAAAAGATTAGTTTTCAACCACTTCTTTCTGTCAGCAATATCACTGCTTGACAGGTCACTGTCAACATTCTCAACTTCACTCTCATAGCACATCTCTCACCTTCAGCTGCACTTCCTTCCCGCTGGCCTCTGCCACGACATGGAAGTGATTCATCCAACCTCTGCTGAGAGTCAAGAGCTGTCATGACCATCGTCAGCAACTCCAGCGGCAGCGGTGCCAGCTGTCTTCTTCTCAGCCACATGTCCTTCCATGCGACAGATCAATGGGCACCAAGATCCAGTGGGAAGGGAGCATAAACTCCAAGACAGGGACTACAGGCAGAGGGAGCATGTCTCTTTATATATGAGTGTCTCAGAAGATTCGATCTCTCAAGGCACTAGTTTCTGCAGCAAAACAGTGAAATAGCTGGGAATGGCTTTTGTTGGAGAAGAGGGGCGGATACCATTTTTGGACGGTCACCATACGCTATGGTGCAAGATAACGACAGGAGGAGGGTATCTGTGAGTGTTGGCTATTCAGATGGGCATGTAAAGTACCTGGAGGGAGAAAAACGTGGGCAGCTGCAAGGTCTGTTGAACTGAGGATACCTATGTAGGACAATGCTCAGAAATCAAACTGTGGGGATTGGCACCTGGAATGCCACTTACCCTAACCATCTTCCTGAGGTGCTAGATCCTTTTGGTGAAATGTCTTCTGGAGGGAATCACAGTGCTGCTGATGCCATATCTACATGGTTGGAGAAGTGATACTCTTCCTCATGTTCTTGGGAAGTTTATAGCACTTCAACCCTTTTGATAACAGGAAAGAGTGAAAGGCCTGAGCAGGTTTCCTGTCCATATTTATGATTGTTGCAACCCCAAAATTTCAAGTGTTGTGAATCTCAGTATTCCATGTTGGGGTTCCTTTAATTAGAAATTGTTGCTTTATTAAATGCAGTGCATCACCTTGCCTGCTTGGCAAATTCAGAGGTACATGTTAATGTTGTGCCTTTGGGGAAAAAAGCCTTGGCAAAGCTCATCAGTTGAAGAATTGGGTTCCCAACCTGCAAATGATCCCACTGTTTCAGCAGCATGTACATGAAAAAGGTTCTGCTTTTATGTTTTGGCTGGCTGAACAAAATCATTTAAAAGTAGTGCAAGCTTTTCAAGAGAGATTGCAAAACATCTTTGATTAATCAACATGAATTTGCAATTACTGTCACTTCTTGGCTAGTGTAAACTTCTGACCATCACATTTTCCATTACACCCCAGAGCACGAAACGTGTTTTCCATCACCCTGCAGCTGCAGGATGATAGCTAGTAAAATTCTACCAATTAATAATAAGTGACTTCACATAAAAGCATAACTGTCACAGCCACTAAATTCCGGTAGATTTAACAACTTACCATTCATCTCTGTTGTGCAAAGGTTCACATCCAAGTATAACACTTACATGTAAAATCCCAAGTACAATATATAGTCCAAATTCCAAATGTGTCAACAAAAATCATTTCACTGAAATGTTTGTTTGTATGGAGCATTTTCTTCCATTGACTAGATGAATTTGCTGTTAACTTATAAAGCCATGGGCCCTAAAGCTTCATGGATAAAACAAGGGAGTCAGAATTGAAGCCTCTGAGAATTGCATCTCTGAACAGGGGAACAAAGGCTCATTCTCAAATCAGAACATGTTTTTGAGCAAGTGCCTTAAACTTAACAATCTGGAAAAAGTCATGAAAGAACAACTTTTATTATATCATGTGTCTGACAGAGTCAAAAGGAGGGAAGTGATCATTCCGCTTCAATAATTCTTGTTTTTTTTTGCCCGTGTAGCAGTCAATCTAACAATAACAACGGATAATTTCCCTTGCTAATCATTCATGGTGGAAGTGAATGCTAATTAAAAGCTACATAACACCAAGAAAAAAATGTATTAGTTTTGACAAAAGATCATTGACCTGAAATGTTAACTCTGTTTTTCTCTCTCCACATATGCTGCCAGGCCTGCTGAGTATTTTCAGCACTTTTTGTTTTCATTTCACATCCCCAACTCTGATTGGATTTGACTCTAATTGGTTGAGATGTTGCCATGAAAAGTATACCAGGGAACAGTTACTCCAAAGCTATTGTTTAAATTGTAAAATAAACAAAACTACTCTGAATGGTTAAGACATGCAAAGGGGCATCAATCAGAGTCCACTTACCAACTGATCAGTGCCCTGTTTCTCATGCAGTGTAAATTGTTATTCCCTTTGAAATTTGATATTCTTGTGTCTGACCTGATGGGTGAATGTGAAAGCTTCAACAACATACCTCTTTTTCAGCAATACTCAATCTCCATATTGACAATTTATATCTCGGAAATGCCAATCATTTAACTTAGAGCAGAACCACACAGGATGGGACAAAATTGTCTAGAATATTTATCTTCAAGCCAATTCTTAAGTTTGTAGGATAAACAAAGAGAACAGCATGCTGGAGGTTTGCTGCTCCTTGAGAGGAAACATATCAGTGTTTTTTCTGGCTGGGGACAATCACCCTACAAATCTCCTCATAGAACTTTCTGCTATGTATGTAGGGAGACAGAAACAGCAGAAGAGCTGTATAATTTAGAAGTCTGCCATAGGCTCTTGGCCATGAGTCCTGGGGCTTTCCAGCAGTGATTGGAAACTGACAGGCAGAGACCCTAAGACCAAATCACACCATTCAGGGAGGGAGGAATGGGTAACCTCCATTCACTGTAAGAACTTGTCTTTTGGATATCTGTGATGCTGAACTGAAGCAGAAAATTGAGGATCATTTAGCCATAATCCCTGTGCAAATACGACTCAGGAATTTGCAGCACTATTAAGTTCTAATGTATCTATTCATAGGAATGGGAAGAGTGGATATCCAGTCTCACTGAGGCATATGCTGGAAGCTTAACTGATCACTCCAGCATGACCTGTAATTCTCAGTAAGACACAGCAAATGTGAGGTACATGGGTAAGCCAGGAACATCAATGGTGAGAAAACTAAAGCATTGCTTTAGAATCTTGAATCAATCAGAGTGAACAATAAATATGTCCAAGATGAGCACTGCTCGTGACTGCGTTAAGCTGCTGATATTTTCTTATCAACCTGTTCAGAGATGTTATGACACCGCTGTGGAGCAAGTGGGACTTGAGCTAAGGACTCCTGGTAAGAGGGAGGGGCTTGCAGTGCAGAACTTCTGTGGTTAGAAAGCTTGCTAAATTTGAATAATGAACAGCTGTAAGTCATGGAATGAGAGTAAGGATGATGGAATGCAGGTCTCGACCTCCTATGGTATGGAGGTAGTTTCTCTACCTTTGAGCCAGGAGACCTGAGTTGAAGTCCCACCTGCTCCGGAGGTATGCAATAACATAAATAAAAAGCAAAAGAACTGCGGATGCTGAAAATCAGGAACAAAAACAAAGTTGCTGGAAAAGCTCAGCAGGTCTGGCAGCATCTGTGGAGGAGAAAACAGAGTTAACGTTTC
>NW_025979139.1:5455-6220 GCF_021869965.1 Rhincodon typus | reverse complement strand
TACTGAGGGAGTGCCACTCTGTCAGAGGGTCAGTACTGAGGGAGTGCTGCACTGTCAGAGGGTCAGTACTGAGGGAGTGCCTCACTGTAGGAGGGTCAGTACTGAGGGAGTGCCGCACTATCAGATGGTCAATACTGAGCGAGTGTCACACTGTCAGAGGGTCAGTACTGAGGGAGAGCCGCACTGTCGGAGACTCAGTACTGAGAGAGTGCCACACTGTCAGAGGGTCAGTACTGAGGGAGTGCCGCAATGTCGGATGGTCAGTACTGAGGGAATGCCGCACTGTCAGAGGGTCAGTACTGAGGGAGTGCCGCACTGTCAGAGGGTCAGTACTGAGGGAGTGCATCACTGTCAGAGGGTCAGTACTGAGGGAGTGCTGCACTATCAGAGGGTCAGTACTGAGGGAGAGCTGCACTGCCGGAGGGTCAGTATTGAGGGAGTGCCACACTGTCAGAGGGTCAGTACTGAGGGAGTGCTGCACTGTCGGATGGTCAGTACTTGGGGAGTGCCGCACTGTCAGAGCGTCAGTACTGAGGAAGTGCCGCACTGTCAGAGGGTCAGTACTGAGGGAGTGCCTCACTGTCAGAGGGTCAGTACTGAGGGAGCGCTGCAGTTTTGGACTGTCAATACTGAGGAAGTGCCGCACTGTCAGAGGGTCAGTACTGAGGGAGTGCCTCACTGTCAGAGGGTCAGTACTGAGGAAGTGCCGCACTGTCAAAGGGTCAGTACTGAGGGAGTGCCTCACTGTCGGAGAGTCAGTACTGA
>NW_025979139.1:4841-5355 GCF_021869965.1 Rhincodon typus | reverse complement strand
GTAGGGTCAGTACTGAGGGAGTGCCGCACTGTCAGAGGGTCAGTACTGAGGGAGTGCCGCACTGTCGGAGAGTCAGTACTGAGGGAGTGCCGCACTGTCAGAGGGTCAGTACTGAGGAAATGCGGCACTGTCAGATGGTCAGTACTGAGGGATTGCCGCACTGTCCGAGGGTCAGTTTTGAGGGAGCGCCACACTGTCGGAGGGTCAGTACTGAGGAAGTGCCGCACTGTCAGAGGGTCAGTACTGAGGGAGTGCAGCACAGACGGAGGGTCAGTACTGAGGGAGTGCCTCACTGTCAGAGGGTCAGTACTGAGGGAGTGCCACACTGTCAGAGGGTCAGTACTGAGGGAGTGCCACACTGTCAGAGGGTCAGTACTGAGGGAGTGCCGCACTGTCAGAGGGTCAGTACTGAGGGAGTGCCACTCTGTCAGAGGGTCAGTACTGAGGGAGTGCCGCACTGTCAGAGTGTCAGTACTGAGGGTGTGCCACTCTGTCAGAGGGTCAGTACTGAGGG
>NW_025979139.1:3673-4341 GCF_021869965.1 Rhincodon typus | reverse complement strand
TCGGAGAGTCAGTACTGAGAGAGTGCCACACTGTCAGAGGGTCAGTACTGAGGGAGTGCCGCACTGTTAGAGGGTCAGTACTGAGGGAGTACCACACTGTGAGAGGGTCAGTACTGAGGGAGTGCCGCAATGTCAGGGGATCAGTACTGAGGGAGTGCCACACTGTCGGAGTGTCAGTACTGAGTGAGTGCCGGACTGTCGGATGGTCAGTACTGAGGGAGTGCCGCTCTATCAGAGGGTCAGAACTGAGGGAGTGCCTCACAGTCAGAGGGTCAATATTGAGGGATCGCCACACTGTTGGAGGGTCAGTACTGAGGAAGTGCCGAACTGTCAGAGGGTCAGTACTGATGGAGCGCTGCAGTTTTGGAGTGTCAGTACTGAGGGAGTGTCGCACTGTCAGAGGGTCTGTACTGACGAGAGCCGCGCTGTCGGAGTGTCAGTACTGAGGGTGTGCCGCACTGTCAGAGGGTCAGTACTGAGGGAGTGCCACTCTGTCGGAGGGTCAGTACTGAGGGAGTGCCGCACTGTCGGATGGGCAGTACTGAGGGAGTGCCGCAGTGTCAGAACGTCAGTACTGAGGGAGTGCCGCACTGTCAGAGGGTCAGTACTGAGGGAGTGCCACACTGTCGGAGGGTCAGTACTGAGTGAGTGCCGCACTGTCAGAGGGT
>NW_025979139.1:3185-3573 GCF_021869965.1 Rhincodon typus | reverse complement strand
GAAGGTCAGTACTGAGGGAGTGCCACACTGTCAGAGGTTCAGTACTGTTGGAGCGCCACACTGTCAGAAGGTCAGTACTGAGGAAGTGCCTCACTGTCAGAGGGTCAGTACTGATGGAGTGCCGCACTGTCAGAGGGTCAGTACTGATGGAGTGCTGCACTGTCGCAGTGTCAGTACTGAGGGAGTGCCGAACTGTCAGAGGGTCACTACTGAGGGAGCGCCACACTGTCAGAAGGTCAGTGCTGAGGAAGTGCCGCACTGTCAGACGGTCAGTACTGAGGGAGTGCCTCGCTGTCAGAGGGTGAGTGCTGAGGGAACGCCACCCTGTCAGAAGATCAGTGCTGAGGAAGTGCCGCACTGTCAGAAGATCAGTACTGAGGGAGTGCCG
>NW_025979139.1:1437-2685 GCF_021869965.1 Rhincodon typus | reverse complement strand
GACAGTGCGGCACTCCCTCAGTACTGACCCTCTGACAGTGTGGCACTCCCTCAGTACTGACCCTTTGACAGTGTGGCACTCCCTCAGTACTGACTCTCCGACAGTGCGGCTCTCCCTCAGTACTGACCCTCTGACTGTGTGGCACTCCCTCAGGACTGACCCCGTGACAGTGTGGCACTCCCTCAGTACTGACCATCTGACAGTGTGGCACTTCCTCAGTACTGACCCTCCGACAGTGTGGCACTCCCTCAATACTGATCCTCCGACAGTGCAGCTCTCCCTAAGTACTGACCCTCTGACAGTGCGGCACTCCCTCAGTACTGACCCTCTGACAGTGAGGCACTCCCTCAGTACTGACCCTCTGACAGTGTGGCACTCCCTCAGTACTGACCATCTGACAGTGTGGCACTACCTCAGCACTGACACTCTGACAGTGCGGCACTCCCTCAGTACTGACCCTCCGACAGTGCGGCGATCCCTCACTACTGATCCCCTGACAGTGCGGCACTCACTCAGTACTGATCCTCTGACAGTGTGGCACTGTCTCAGTACTGACTCTCCGACAGTGCGGCTCTCCCTCATTACTGACGCTCTGACAGTGTGACACTCGCTCAGTACTGACCCTCTGATAGTGCGGCACTCCCTCACTACTGGCCCTCTGACAGTGAGGCACTCCCTCAGTACTGACCCTCTGACAATGCGGCACTTCCTCAGCCCTGACCTTCTGACAGTGTGGCGCTCCCTCAGTAATGAACCTCTGACAGTGCGGCACTTCCTCACTACTGACCCTCTGACAGTGCGGCACTCCCTCAGTATTGACCCTCTGACAGTGTGGCACTCCCTCAATACTGACCCTCCGAAGGTGCAGCTCTCCCTCAGTAGTGACCCTCTGACAGTGCGGCACTCCCTCAGTACTGACACTCCGACAGTGCGGCTCTCCCTCAGTACTGACCCTCTGACAGTGCGGCACTTCCTCAATACTGACACTCCGACAGTGTGGCGCTCCCTCAAAACTGACCCTCTGACAGTGCGGCACTCCCTCAGTACTGACCATCTGACAGTGCCGCATTTCCTCAGTACTGACCCTCTGAAAGTGTGACACTCCCTCAGTACTGACTCTCCGACAGTGCAGCACACCCTCAGTACTGACCCTCTGACAGTGTGGCCCTCCCTCAATACTGACACTCCGACAGTGTGGCGGTCCCTCAAAACTGACCCTCTGACAGTGCGGCACTCCCTCAGTACTGA
>NW_025979139.1:412-937 GCF_021869965.1 Rhincodon typus | reverse complement strand
TCCCTCAATATTGACCCTCTGACTGTGAGGCACTCCCTCAGTACTGACCCTCTGATAGAGCGGCACTCCCTCAGTACTGACCATCCGACAGTCCGGCACTCACTCAGTACTGACCCTCCGACAGTGTGGTGCTCCCTCAGTACTGATCCCCTGACAGTGCGGCACTCCCTCAGTACTGACCATCTGACAGTGTGGTACTCCCTCAGTACTGACCCTCTAACAGTGCGGCACTCCCTCAGTACTGACTCTCCGACAGTGCGGCTCTCCCTCAGTACTGACCCTCTGATAGTGCGGCACTCCCTCAGTACTGACCCTCTGACAGTGAGGCACTCCCTCAGTACTGACCCTCTGACAGAGTGGCACTCCCACAGTACTGACCCTCTGACAGTGCGGCACTCCCTCAGTACTGACCCTCTGACAGAGTGGCACTCCCACAGTACTGACCCTCTGACAGTGCGGCACTCCCTCAGTACTGACCCTCTGACAGAGTGGCACTCCCACAGTACTGACCCTCTGACAGTGCGG
>NW_025979139.1:0-312 GCF_021869965.1 Rhincodon typus | reverse complement strand
CCTCCGACAGTGTGGCACTCCCTCAGTACTGACCATCTGACAATGCGACACTCCCTCGGTACTGACCCTCTGACAGAGTGGCAATCCCTCAGTACTGACTCTCCGACAGTGCGGCACTCCCTCAGTACTGACCCTCTGATAGTGTGGCACTCCCTCAGTACTGACACTCCGACAGTGCGGCTCTCCCTCAGTATTGACCCTCTGACAGTTTGGCACTCCCTCAGTACTGACACTCCGACAGTGCGGCACTCCCTCAGTACTGACACTCCGACAGTGCGGCTCTCGTCAGTACTGACCCTCTGACAATGCGAC
>NW_025979138.1:0-6220 GCF_021869965.1 Rhincodon typus | reverse complement strand
GTGTGTGAGAGAGAGTGTGTGTGAGAGAGCGTGTGTGTGTGAGTGTGTGTGTATGTGTGTGTGTGAGTATGTGTGTGTGTGTGTGAGCGTGTGTGTGTGTGTGTGAGTGTGCGTGTGAGAGTGTGTGTGCGTGTGAGAGTGTGTGTATGTGTGTGTGTGTGAGAGTGTGTGTGTGAGAGTGTGTGTGTGAGAGAGAGAGAGTGAGTGTGTGTGTGTATGTGAGTGTGCGTGTGAGAGAAAGAGAGCGTGTGTGTGTGTGTGTGTGTGTGTGTGTGTGTGTGTCTGGCTGGCTGTTTCAGATTGTGACTGTCTGTGCCTGTGGTTTGGGTATGGAAGTTGCCATTCCAAAACGGATCACTGTACAAAGCAGGATGATCCTGGCAGTGTCAGATAACTGACAACATGAATTCACACTCTCATCTCAAGAGGACACATTATCCAGAACAATTCTGGTTCAGCTGACTCTTGTCAGAATTTCTTGAAAGTCATTTCACGGTCTTGAATTTCTCTGGCCTTGATGTGCAGTTTCCTGCTGTCAACCTTCCCCACAGCTTCTATCCTTTTTTATAAATTTTGGTCACATTTAGATGCCACCATCTGTGTAGCTGTGGTCGGCTAAGACATGGCAATGATTGGAGTCACTCACGTTGGGAATAACGTGGGTGTGTGATCTCCGACATTAGGACATTTAGAAAAATATGGTCATTGAATATGAGATTGTACTTGAAGGGAATTTCCTGAGATAAAGTCTGCTGATGAAGAGCCACATTCTGCTTCCTATAGGCACCATAGAGCTGAAGCTGGGTCCATTTGATGGGTTGGTGCTCCAAACACTTCTCAAAGTGTGATTTCACAGTTCAACGGCTGACTCCCAATTTCTTGGATGTCAGTTCATGGTCTTGAATTTCACGGAACATTATGTGCAATTTCGTGCTGCCAGCCTATTCAATTATTCAGACTCATATTCTTGGTCATAGCCTTTCAGCTGACCTTAGTTGTACTTCCTGTACAAATGTCTCTTCATCCTTGCCCTCAATGCTACTTTGTTGATTAAGTGTGTTTGCTTCAGCTCCCTTCTAAATTGATCCGTTCTGAAGCCTTGTTCATTCCATATCTAATGCAACATTTTTCTGTTGTTTGTTTGCACTCCTGTCCATGTGGGCAGTTTGTTATGTGTGCTTCTCCCTCATTCGGGAATGGGTTTAGCTACCATCCTCTCACTTTGTAGGAAAAGCTGTGGGAGTGCTCTACAGCATTTCAGCAACAGTTAAAATTGTTGTTGAAACAGGGATCAGGTCAAAAGAGAATTTCCCGAGGAAAGTTCAACCAATTAATCCCAATTGCAAGATCCACATTCTGCTCCTCTCAGACCCACTAAAATCTGAAGAGCTGCAGTCATGTCCTTGTTACTAGGTGAGGCTCGCAGCTGCCCTGCAATCCACTCTGACCAGTAGATTACCTGCACTGATGCTGAAAATGAAGTTTGAACTGATCTGTTGGCGATGAGGTCTTAACTTGTTCTTAACCATGCTGCCTCCTTTATTAATATCCATGTAGTTCTAATTTCTTGCTTTGCTAAATTGACAGCCTCATTTTAAGGTCCATATATCTTTATTCATTGCTGATTCTGGCATGTTCTAAAATCCTCAATGAATTAGTGCTCCTCACCTTGCTTGATAGCAATAGCAAATTGAAGAATATGCCGAGTCATGAAGTTAGAAATGTGATAAAATGTAATTCTATTGCTGGAAACAGCATGGAAACAGGCCCTTTAGCCCAAACTGGTCCATGGTGCCCATTCAGCTAGTTCCAATTGTCCGCATTTGGTCCATATCTCTCTAAACCCTTCCCATCCATGTATCTATCCAAATGTTTTTTAAATGTTGATATTGTACCTGCCTCAACCACTTTCTCTAGCAGCCCATTCCATATATGCACCACTCTCTGCGTGAAGAATTTGCCCCTCAGCTCCTTTTTAAATCTATCCCCTCTCACCTTAAACCTATGCCCTCTAGTTCTCAATTCCCCATCCTTGGGAAGAAGATTATATGCATTCATCCTATCTATGCCCCTTGTGATTTTGTTTACCTCATTAAGGTCACCCCTCATTCTCCTACATTCCAAGGAATAAAGTCCTAAGTTGGCCAACATCTCCTTATAACTCAGGCCTACTAGTCCTGGCAACATCCTCGTAAATCTGCTTTGCATGCTTTCCAGTTGATCTATGTATTTTCCCATAACAGGGTAACCAAAACTGCATGCAATACTTCAAGTGCGACCTCACCAACGACTTACACAAATGTAGCATAACATCCCAAAACTCCTATACTCAATACCTCAACTGATGAAGGCCAGCACGCTAAATGTCTTCTTCATCACCCTGTCTACCTGTGACGTCGCTTTCAATGAACTATGTACTTGTACTCCTAGGTCCCTCTGTTCCACAACATTCCTCAGGACCTTACCATTTACTGTATAAGTCCTACCTTGGTTAGACTTTGCAAAGTGCAGCACCTCACACTTATCTGTATTGAATTGCATTTGCCAATGTTCAGCCCACTTCCCCATCTGATCAAGATCCCTCGGTAATTTTTGATCAACAATACCACCTAACTTTGTATCATCCGCAAACTTACTAATCATGCCTTGTACATTCACATCCAGATCATTTATGTAAATAACAAACAACAAGGGTCCCAGGGTCATTCTATCCTCACTATGTCAACTCCCCAGGACATATCCATGGTGAGTTCTGGAGCAACCAAGAGATAGGCATGATTCTGTGAACATGATTCTGTCAGAATCTACCTTGACTGGTCTGTGGAACAGCCCTCCCCATTTAGACATAAGTGTCCAGATCTTTGTGATGAGGAGCTTCCAGGTTCCGAGGCAGGATTTAAACACTTAATCGTAAGAAACTGGGAAGTGTTGCCAAACAAAGAGACTTAGGGGTGCAGGTTCATAGTTCCTTGAAAGTGGAGTCGCAGGTAGACAGGGTAGTGGGCATTTGGAACGCTTGCTTTTATTGATCAGTGCATTGTATATAGGAGTTGGGATGTCATGTTGTGGCTGTACAGGATATTGGATAGGCCACTTTTGGAATTCAATTCTGGTCTCCCTGTTATTAAGGATGTTACTAAACTTGAGAGGGTACAGAAAAGATTTATAAGGATGTTGCCGGGGTTGGAGGGTTTGAGCTATAGGGAGAGGCTGAATAGGCTGGGGCTATTTTCCCTGAAGCATCAGAGGCTGAGGGGTGACCTTATAGAATTTTATAAAATCATGAGTAGCATGGATAGCGTGAATAGCCAAGGTTTTTTTCCCAGGGTAGGGGAATCCAAAACTAGAGGGCATAGGTTTAAGGTGAGAGGGGAAAGATTTAAAAGGGACCTAAGGGGCAACTTTTTCACACAGAGGGTGGTACATGTATGTAATGAGCTGCCAGAGGCAGTGGTGGAAGTGACTACAATTACAACATAAAACAAATAGAAAGAGTGTTTAAAAGACGTTTGGCATGCTTGCCTTCATTGCTCAGTCCTTTGAGCATAGGAGTTGGCAAGTCATGTTGAGGTTGTACAGAACATTGGATGTGGGCACACAGTTACAATGTTTAAAAGACATTTGGATAGGTATATGTGAATAGGAAATATTTGGAGGGATATGGGCCAGCTGCAGGCAGGTGGAACTAGTTTAGTTTGGGATTATGTTCAGCATGGACAGGTTGGACCGAAGGGTCTGTTTCCATGCTATATGACTCAATGATATATAAAAGGCATCTGGATGGGTACATGAATAGGAATGGTTTAGAATGATATGTGGCAAATGTTGGCAAATGGGACTAGATGAATTTAGGATATCTGGTTGGCATGGACGAGTTAGATCAAAGGGTTTGTTTCCATGCTGTACGTCTCTATGACCCTATGATGCTGGTTGGCTGGACTGTGTGTGCCTTTGTTTTGTCCAAACCCAAACTCCAGGTCAATGTTGAGCAGACACTATATCTCTTATCCCCTTTTGAAGGAATTTTGATATGAAGTAGCTTTTTTGATATTTTAGGGTGATCCAGAGTAGCATACAAAAGATCAGGATATTTAAAAATATCAGATTCCATTCCCCAAGGTTCCTGTCCAAGCTCACCATCCATTTCAACGGTTCTGGAACTCACTCCTTGCAGCTCAGTACCTCCACCAATGAACTGCAGCTCACTGCAGCCTTCTCAAGGGCAGATAGGGATGGATTATAAATACTGCTTCAGCCAGAGAAGTCCAAATCCCCTGAATGAATATTAAAATAATTAGTGAACCATTTGTGATAGTTGCATAATCACCATTAATGATTGGAGGCTTTTTATTTGTTAAATGTCATGTTGCGACTTGAATTCACCTCTCTGG
Source organism: Rhincodon typus (assembly GCF_021869965.1). Taxonomy (NCBI): domain Eukaryota; kingdom Metazoa; phylum Chordata; class Chondrichthyes; order Orectolobiformes; family Rhincodontidae; genus Rhincodon; species Rhincodon typus. Next base: position 1,829 of record NW_025979138.1, on the reverse strand, counting down.
AATTTGAGGGCAGTCCTCAGGATTGTAAATTCAGTAATATAACAAACCCCTGTGTCATTATATCTGAAAATATTGCAATGGAATCAGGCCCCAGTGAATTAAAGGATCTTACAGCTGACATTTTTAAAAGAGAAATATTCAAACAAAATTTTTTTCAAGCAATAATGACACAGAAATGGGAACTCTGGACAACACCGAGAGCTTTCAAGTCATCAACGAATGTTCGAGAAATAGCTGTGCTAGTACTTACCTGGACATGGATCAATGAAACCCAATGTTCAACTGGTATCTGCAATGTTGGAGTGGAAAATTAATTATCTTGTAATGCATGACCGTAATTGGACCAGACTGATCTTCTGAACTACATGCATGCCAAAGACAATCGGACAGGAATTCCCAAGAAAGGTTTTCTCCAAAGCTAACATTGGTTTTTTTAAACTCTTCCTTTCACCTCTTGTTGGGATGCAAGAATTTATGTATTTTGCCACACAATGTGAACAATTTAACATCTGGAAATAAACATTCATTGAAAATAAATACTGTGCATGGCCTGATTTGTGCAATGTTCATACTAAGGAACAGTATAAGGGCTGAAATCTCTAATGTGGTGGGTGGGGGCAAGGTGAAGTTTGCAGATTCTCATTGGTCCAGCTACTTATCAGTGAACCCACTAAAACACATCCTAGTCTATTTAAGTGGCTTGGAAACATAAAAGCCAGGAGCACAGGAGTAGGTCACTTGGCCTTTTGAGGTTGCTCCATCATTCAATATTGATGTTGGCCAACAGTCTATTCCAACGCCTTATTCCTGATTTCTCCCCATAACACTGTAGCAGCCTATGACTGCTGAAGTAACATAAAATTATTCAAAGCCAGAAATACAAACAAGCATAGTAACTGAAATAAATGGCACAGAAAGTGGACAAAAAGCAAGGTATGCTGGGAATGCGAGACAACAAGGTGCAGGGCTGGATGAACACAGCAGGCCAAGCAGCATCATAGGAGCAGAGAGGCTGACGTTTCGGGCCTAGACCCTTCATCAGAAAAAAGGGGGCAGTTGGAGATGAAGAGGTCGAGGGAGGGTAGGAGCTCTTGGGGTGGTGTCCAGGAGGAGGGGTTGTGTTGGAAGCGGGAGAAGGGGTCAGTAGAGGGAGGGTTAGGTTCACGGTCAGAGAAGTAAGCGTGGAGGCGGAGGCGGCGGAAAAACTGCTCTATGTCCAAGCGTGAGCGATATTCGTTGATCTGTGGGTGGAGGGGGACAAAGGTGAGCCCTTTACTGAGGACTGACCGTTCATCCTCAGTAAGGGGTAGGTCTGGGGGGATGGTGAAGACTCGGCAGGGCTGGGTGCTGCTGTCTCCTCTGGAGGTGCTGGCTGTGGAGGTGGTGGGCGGAGCTGTGTCGGCGTCGGCTGTGGGCGGAGCTGTGTCGGCGTCGGCTGTGGGCGGAGCGTCGTCGGCGTCGGCTGTGGGCGGAGCTGCGTCGGCGGTGGGCGGAGTTGTTCCGGTGTCGGCGGTGGGCGGAGTTGCGCCGGCGGTGGGTGGAGTTGCGTCCGCGTCGGTGATGGGCGGACCGGCATCGGAGGTAGGAGGAGCGGGGTAGGCGGCGGCAGTAGCGGTGAGGGTGGTCGCGACTTCAGTGTCGGTGGCAACGGCAGCGATGGTGCTTGCTGTCCCGGAAGTGGGGAACCCGGCGGTGGCGGATGTGACGTCATCTGTGGGTTCTCCGATAGTGGCCTCATGGCCAATGGCGGCGGACCCATTGTGGGGAAGGTCCTGGGTACGGCTGGGGATTTGGGGGGTGGAGGAAGCCCGTTTTGGGTGGTAGGCACC
>NW_025979137.1:0-6221 GCF_021869965.1 Rhincodon typus | reverse complement strand
GGGGACTTATCTATTTTCACACCTTCCAGAATTGCTAACACCTCCTCTGTTAAACATCAGCTGAGATCTCTCAATGGTAAGTCAATAATTCCTTCGGCAATGAGAAGACCAGACCTACACACATGGTACTCAAGGTGCAATCTCACCAGTGTTCCATACAATTGAAGGTCTCTTTGTTCCTGTTCTCAAATCCTCTTGTGATAAAGGCCAGCATTTCATTTCTAATTGCTTTCTGCCCTTGCACTGTAGCTTACCCAAGAACATACAAACAGGAGCAGGCCATTCAACCCATCAAACCCCCTTGAACATTCATTATTTTTTACCCATTCACAGGATTTGGGTGTCTCTGGCTAATCCAGCATAACTGCGTCCAATATCTGCAGCAGAGAAGATTTTTGAAAAAAAAAACTTTTTTTTCAAGAAGTCATCAGTTCAGCTTTAAGACAGGCTTGGAAAAGTCACAGGGAGCTGAACACAGCTGCTGAGAAGGCAACATCTCTGAACAGAAAACTCCTCCAGTGAAACCACCAAAACAGTATAATTCTCAAAAAAAAGCATTTCAGTCACTGGGGAATCAAGCCTTTCTAGAAGCAAGGGGTGCATAGCTCCTTGAAAGTGGCAACACAAGTGGATAAGGTGGTAAAGAGAGGAAACCATACCTAATAAATTTAATAGATTTTTTTCCGGAGGTAACAAGCAACATAGATAAAGGGGAAGCAGTGGATAGAATATATTTGGATTTTCAGTAGGCATTTGATAAGGTGCCACGTATTGGGCTCCTGAATCAGAGAAGAGCCCATGGTCTTGAGGGTGTTACAATGGAGGAGATTGGCTATCTAATAGAAGACAGAAAGTTGGGACAATGGGGAGCATTTTAAGAATGGCAACCTGTAACTATTGGAGTGCCCCAGGGATCAGAGCTGGGACCACAATGATTTAATAATAATAATTTGGGTGAGGGAAGTGATGTACTATCGCCAAGTTTTTGATGACACAAAATTAGGTGGGAAGATGAATGGTGAGGATAACACAAAGAGTCTGCAGAGTATTATAGACAGGGCAAGCGAATGGGCAAAAACTTGGAAGATGGGATATAATGTGGAAAAATGTGAGGCCATGCACTTTGGCAGGAATAATAGAGGAGCTGAATATTATTTAAATGGAGAAAGACTGCAGAAAGCTACAGAACAGAGGGATCGGGAAATTCTAATGCATAAATCACAAAAAACAAACATCCAGGTTCAGTGGGTAACACAGAAGGCAAATGGAACATTGGCCTTTGTTTCAAAGGGGATGGAGTATGCGAGTAGGGAGGTTTTGCTAAAAGTATACAAAGCACTAGTCAGACCACAGCTGAAAAACTGTGATCAGTTTTGGGTCCTTATGTAAGGGAAAATATGCTGACATTGGAGGCAGTCCAGAGAAGGTTCACTCAGCCGATCCCAGGTATGGAGGAACTGTCTTATGAGGAGAGGTTGATTAGATTGGGCCTGTACTCACTGGCGTTGATAAGAATGAGAGGTGATTTACTGAAACATACAAGACTCATGGGGGCCTTGAGAGGATAGATGCAGAACATAGAACATAGAACATAGAACAGTACAGCACAGGACAGGCCCTTCGGCCCACAATGTTGTGCCGAACTTTTACCCTAATCCTAAGGTCTATCTAACCTCCACCCCTACCTTATACTATCATCCATATGCCTATCTAATAGCCACTTAAATGCCCCTAATGAGGCCAACTCCACTACCCTCTCCGACAATGCATTACACGCCCCGACCACTCTCTGAGTAAAGAACCTACCTCTGACGTTTCCCCTATGTCTACCTCCATTCACTTTAAAACTATGCCCCTCATAATAGCTACTTCCACCCTAAGAAAAAGTCTCTGGCTGTCCACTCTATCTATACCTCTGATCATTTTGTACACCTCTATCAAGTCACCTCTCATCCTTCGTCGTTCTAAAGAGAAAAGCCCTAGCTCTCTCAACATTTCCTCGTAAGACCTTCCCTCCATTCCACACAACATCCTGGTAAATCTCCTCTGCACCTTTTCCAACACTTCCACATCTTTCCTGTAATGAGGCGACCAGAACTGGACACAATACTCCAGATGTGGCCAAACCAGGCTTTTGTATAGCTGGAGCATAACTTCACGGCTCTTGAACTCAATCCCTCTATTAATGAAAGCTGACACACCATATGCCTTCTTAACAACTCTATCTACCTGGGTGGCAACTTTCAGGGAACTGTGGACATGAACCCCAAGATCCCTCTGCTCCTCCACACTGCCAAGAATCTTTCCGTTAACCCTGTATTCTGCTTTTAAGTTTGTCCTTCCAAAATGAATCACCTCACACTTTTCAGGGTTAAACTCCATCTGCCGCTTCTCAGCCCAGCTCTGCATACTTTCAATGTCCCTTTGTAACCTAGAACAGCCCTCCACACTATCCACAACTCGACCCACCTTCGTATCGTTGTTGGTTTCCCTTGTAGGAGAGTCTAGGGCCAGAGGGCATCATCTCAGAGTAAGGGGTTGTCCATTTAGGATGGAAATGAGGAGAAATTTCTTCTCTTAGATAATGAATCGGCAGAAGTCTTTATTGAAGATGGCTGTCGAGACTGGGTCATTTAAGTATATTGCAATCTGAGACAGATAGATTTTTAATTTGTAAGGAAAACAAAGGTCATGGGGAAAAGGCAGGAAAGTGGAGTTGGTGGATTCAGTTGACCGATGCTCAATAGCAGCAGTGTGTACTATCGACAAGATGCACTGCAGAAATTCACCAAAGATCCTTAGACAGCACCTTCCAATCCCTCGACCAGTCAAATTTCTGGTCACTGGTAATCCCCAGGATGTTGATAGTGGGGGATTCAGTGATGGTAACACCATTGAATGTCAAGGGGCAGTGGTAAGATTGTCTCTTATTGGTGATGGTCATAGCCTGGCATTTGTGTGGCATGAATGTCACTTGCCACTTGGCAGCCCGAGCCTGGATATTGTCCAGATCTTGTTGCATTTGATCATGGACTGCTTCAGTATCTGAGGAGTCACGAATGGTGCTGAACATTGTGCAATCGTCAGCAAACATCCCCAATTCTGACCTTATGATGGAGGGAAGGTCATTGATGAAAGACCTGAAGATATTTAGGCCGAGGACACTCCCTTGAGGAACTCCTGCAGAGATGTCCTGGAGCTGAGATGACTGACCCCAAACAACCATGACCATCTTCCTATGTGCCAGGTATGACTCCAGCCATCGGAGAGTTTGCCCCCAATACCCATTGATTCCAGCTTTGCCAGGGCTCCTTGATGCCACACTCGGTCGAATGCAGCCTTGATGTCAAGGGCTGTCACTCTCACCTCACCTCTGGAATTCAGCTCTTTTGTCCATGTTTGTACCAAGGCTGTAATGAGATCAGGAGCTGAGTGGCCCTGGCAGAACCCAAACTGGGCGTCACTGAGCAGGTTATTGCTGAGCAGGTGCTGCTTGATAGCACTGTTACTGACACCTTCCATCACTTTACTGACGATTGAGAGGAGACTGATGGGGCGGTAACTGGTCAGGTTGGATTTGTCCTGCTTTTTGTGTCCAGGACATACCTGGGCAATTTTCCACCTTGTTGGTAGATGCCAGTGTTGTAACTGTACTGGAACAGCTTGGCTCAGGGAGCGGCAAGTTCTGGAGCACAAGTCTTCAGTACTATTGCCGGAAGGTTGTCAGGGCCCATAGCCTTTGCAGTATCCAGTGTCTCCAACCATTTCTTGGTATCACGTGGAGTGAATCGAATTGGCTGAAGACTGGTATCTGTGATGCTGGGGACAACTGGAGGAGGCTGAGATGGATCATCCATTTGGCACTTCTGGCTGAAGATTACTGCGAATGCTTCAGCCTTATCTTTTGCACTGATGTGCTGGGCTCTTCCATCATTGAGGATGGGGATATTTGTGGAGCCTCCTCCTCCAGCGAGTTGTTTAATTGTCCACCACCATTCACGACTGGGTGTGGCAGGACTGCAGAGCTTAGATCTGATCTGTTGGTTGTGGGATCACTTAGCTCTGTCTAGCCAGCTGACTGGGCCACCATTTATTGCCCATCCCTAGTTGCACTTAAGAATGAGGTGGTGAGCTGCCTTCTTGAACTGCTGCAGTCCATTTGGTGTAGGTTGACTCAGAATGCCCATAGGGAGGGAATTCCAGGATTTTCACCCAGTGACATGGAAGAAACAGCAACATATTGCCACATCAGGGTGGTGAGTGACTTCGAGGAGAACTTGCAGGTCATGGTGTTCCCATGTATCTGCTACTCTTGTCCTTTGAGATGTAAGTGATTGTGGGTTTGGGTGGTGCTGACTGATGATTTCATAGATTCCCTGGAGTGTGGAAACAGGCCCTTCAGCCCAACAAGTCCACACCGACCCTCAGAGCTACCCACCCAGACCCATGCCCCTATAACCCACCTAATCTACACATCCCTGAACACTATGGGCAATTTAGCATTGCCAATCCACCCCAACCTGCACATCTTTGGATTGTGGGAGGAAACCGGAGCACCTGGAAGAAACCCATGCAGACACAGGGAGAATGCGCAAACTCCACACAGACAGTCGCCCAAGGGTGGAATCGAACTTGGGTCCCTGGCGCTGTAAGGCAGCAGGGCTAACCACTGAGTCACCATGCCGCATGATCGTTGATGAATTTCTACAGTACATCTTGTAGATAGTGCAGACTTCAAATTTTGTCTAGGTTCACCCCACCAGACCATGCATCAGTACCTGTCAAAAATAGAAATTGCTGGAAAAGCTCAGCAGGTCTCAGGAACGGTCAGTAGACCTGAAAAGTTAATTCTGATTTCTCTGTACAGATGCTGCCAGACCTGCTGAGATTTTCCACCAACTTAACATAGAACAAAGAACAGTACAGCACAGTACAGGCCCTTCGGCCCACGATGTTGTGCCGAACTTTTACCCTAATCATAAGGTCTATCTAACCTCCACCCCTACCTTATACTATCATCCATATGCCTATGTAATAGCCGCTTAAATGCCCCTAATGAGGCCGACTCCGCTACCCTCTCCGACAATGCATTCCACGCCCCTACCACTCTCTGAGTAAAGAACCTACCTCTGACGTCTCCCCTATATCTACTTCCACTCACTTTAAAACTATGCCCCCTCGTAATAGCTACCTCCACCCTGGGAAAAAGTCTCTGCTGTCTACTCTATCTATACCTCTGATCAAAAACTTCTGTTTTTGTCTCTAATTTACAGCATCCACAGTTCTTTTGTTTCTTGTCAGTACCTGACATATCCTGTTTCAAGTGGATAATTCTAAGCTGATATTCATATTCTGTGTCTTTTTCTCTCATTTGCCTTCCTTCTCTTTCCCTTTGCAATTCCAATTCTAGTTTCCTCTATTTCCATTTTCAGTTTCCTTAATTATATCTCAGCTTCCTTATTGATCTCTGCCATCTCTTGTTTCTCCCTTCTCTCCTTATAGTCAAGCTGCTTTAATTATTATCAAACATCAAGGCTGTGATCAGATATGGAAATCCAATCTGCAGTGTTTGAGAAAGAGGTTTTACTTATATGGTGCGGTGAAAGATTTTCTGACCACATTCCGGGTCTCACTATGTAATGAGCCTAATCTCAAAGCGTGGCATCGAACCACCAAATAAAGGACCTGGTTCCAATCGATCTGTTGGGGTTTCATTGTGCCAGTAGCTGGGGGCTACAATGGTGGGACCTCAGTAACAGCCTCCTGTTTAGCTGCATTGCTGTTAATCAGGAATGTTGTGCACTGCTTCCCAAATGCAGACCATGGAAAGGGAAAACTCAGTCTGAAATTTGTTTTGGCTCAGTGGTGGTTTGAAACTCCGTAGTGGGGCTCCGCCTGTGGCTTGGAGCTCCGTGCTAGGCCCCACTTTGTGTTGCCACTCCGCACTGGGCCCTTCGCGCGCGATGCCCATGATGTCACTGCTCCAGCTGGGGCTCCGTTTTTATTTCGGAGCTCTGCGCTGGGCCCCCTCCCTGCAGCGGAGCTCTGCGCTGGGCCTCCTCCCTCCAGCAGAGCTCCGCGCTGGGCCCCTCTCTGCCGGGAGATGCTGAGTCCGCGGGACATGGCGCTGCCGCTCCGAGTCTTTTTGTTTCTCGGAGTCTGCTGCCCCGGAGCGGCCCCCAGTCACTCGGTGAGATCACCCCCTCCCCCACCCCCCCAAC
>NW_025979136.1:0-6221 GCF_021869965.1 Rhincodon typus | reverse complement strand
AACCCCCTTCCCCTCCCCCTTTTCTGATGAAGGGTCTAGGCCCGAAACGTCAGCCTTCCTGCTCCTCTGATGCTGCTTGGCCTGCTGTGTTCATCCAGCTCTACACCTTGTTGTCTCGGATTCTCCAGCATCTGCAGTTCCTACTAACTCCAGATATCTATTGAATTCAAATTCCACCATCTGCCGTGGCGGGATTCAAACCCAGGTCCACAGAACATTATCTGGGTCTCTGGATTAACAGTCCAGTGATAATACCACTAGGCGATCACCTCCCTTAAGGGGACCAAGTGTTAACCACCTCCCCCCACCGTGAAGCTGCAGTGAGGCAGGGTAAAATATTTAAGCAACAGCAGGGGTCATGAAGAGTGTGATTAAAGGCTCAGGGGAAGAGCAGGCTTTTGGGCCAGAAAGGATTAGAAGAAGAATTTGAAAAAGAAGAAATATATTTAGTGTCAGGATGGAGGAAATGTCAGTGCAATAAGCATGGGAGTCAGCAGGCCCAGCAGAATGGGAGCAGTGGGACCAGGAAGCAGCCGTTAATGGTGCAGGTGGGTTTTCAAGAAAGGAAGAACAGGTCATGATCCTGAAGGCAGTATCTGCTGCAAATATACAATGGGATAAGACAGCCTGGGGGGATGAAGAGTCTGTAACAGTGGCTCGGGGACCGGTTAGCACAGTTGGTTGGATGGCTGGTTTGTGATGCAGAGGGACAAAAACAGCATGGGTTCAATTTCCGCACCCCCGCCCCCCCCAACAGCTGAGATTACCATGACGGACCCTCATTCTCAATGTTAAACCACTGTCAGCCATCTCTCTCTCAGGAGAGAGCAGCGCTAGGGTCTGGTAGGACTGTGGTGTCTTTACCTTTATGTGGGTAAGCAGATGCTGGTGGAAGTGCTCTGGGTGAGTCAAACAGTGACAACGTCACCCTGTCATTTGGAGTTACCCCAGGGGCAGCAGGGAAGGTTTTGGTAGGGGCAGACTGAGGGTAGATGTTACCAGCCCACCTGGCAGACACGCGAGGGAAGAGTGTGGTAATATTCGACCAGTTGCTCAGACGGTGGGACTGTACAAACAAAACTGTAGCTGGGGTGTTTGTTGAAGAAATGATACATACTCCAAACAGACTCAGACCACGGTGTTTATGTTACTGGGAGGTGGCGGGGGAAGCTGGTCGCCTCTTTGGAGTCAAACAATGATTTCACCAGGAACAGTCCAAAGGGTGCGCCACAGCCTAAAACCAACATTACAAAGACCATTAACAGAGAAAGGGACCATGGAGAATGCTGGTAGTTATGGCCTTAAGGGTATGAAACAGCCAAGGGACTGGCTAGGCCCTGTGCTTGAAATAATGACAGGGACAGCAAAGTGACTATGTCTGATCACAGGTGGGAGGGAAGACCTGGGGCAAACCAGGGAGAAGGTACATGGCTATGTACAGGAGTTGTGTGTTCAGCCTCTCAATGTACAGCACACAGTCTGCGATCAACAACTAATCCAGGCTCTGGAAATAGTGGATGTTGAGGAAAGTGAGTCAGCAATCAGAGCTCTGGTGATAGTAATGACCATCCCTACCAAGGCAGGGCTGCAAACCAGAAGGGTTAGGACCCTGCTGGATAATAGTGATCAGAAGCACAACGGCTCAGTGGTTAGCACTTCTGCCTCACAGCACCAGGTACCTGGGTTCGATTCCACCCTTGGGCGCCTGTCTGTGTGGAGTTTGCACGTTCTCCCCATGTCTGTGTGGGTTTCCAGCTTCCTCCCACAGTCCAATGATGTACAGGTTAAGTGGATTGGCCATGGGAAATTGTCCATAGTGTCGAGGGATGTGCAGGCTAGGTGGGTTACCATGGGAAACGTGGGGTTATGGGAATAGGGTGGTATGCTCTGTGCAGACTCGGTGGACTGAATGGCCTCTATCTGCGCTGCAGGGATTGTATGAGATACTTGAGTAGACATTGCAAGGAGTGGGCATTAGGAGCACTGGATCAAACTGAAGAAGTATAAAGGAGATGGAGAGGACTAACACCCGGTTTTAGTTAACGGCTGTGGTTAAACTGATCAACCACAGGACGAACACGTGTGGGTTGAAACACCTTGTCGCAATGGAACGCACGATCAACCGCCTCCCAAACCTCTGCCAGTGACAAAATGAAATGGAATGCAATTGCTAATTGAACTGAAACCAGTTGTTTTTGAACAACCTACAACATGGTGTTTGTTTAGAGGTAAGAAGAACAATGGTGATATTTGATAAAAGGCAGGACGATGCCCTGGGGGAATATCCTTTTGGGTGAGTGACATACCAAAGGGATCTTTTTATTATGTCACTCACAGGATGTGGGCATCACTGGCTGGGCCCAGCATTTATTGCCCGTCCCTAGCTGCCCCTTGAGAAGGTGGGGGTGAGCTGCCTTCTTGAACCGCTGCAGTCCATGTGCTGTGGGTTGACCCACAATGTCCTTAGGGAGGGAATTCCATGATTTTGAACCAGCGACAGTGAAGAAACGGCGATATATTTCTAAGTTAGGATAGTGAGTGGCTTGGAGAGGAACTTGCAGGGGGTACATGTGGTCAAGAAGGCATACGACATTCATTAGACGGGGTATTGAGTACAAGAGTTGGCACGTCATGTTACAGTTGTATAGGACTTTGGTTCGACCACATTTGGAATACTGTGTACAGTTCTGGTCACCACATTACCAAAAGGATGTGGATGCTTTGGAGAGGGTGCAGAGGAGGTTCACCAGGATGTTGCCTGGTATCCAAGGCGCTAGTTATGAAGAGAGGTTGAGTAGATTAGGATTATTTACATTGGAAAGACGGAGGTTGAGGGAGGACCTGATTGAGGTCTACAAAATCATGAGAGGTACAGACAGGGTGGATAGCAAGAAGCTTTTTCCCAGAGTGGGGGACTCAATTACTAGGGATCACGATTTCAAGGTGAGAGGGGAAAAGTTTAAGGGAGATATGCGTGGAAAGTTCTTTACGCAGAGGGTGGTGGGTGGCTGGAACGCACTGTCAGCAGAGGTGGTACAGGGGGGCATGATAGCGTCATTTAAGATGTATCTAGACAGATACATGAATGGGCAGGGAGCAGAGGGATACAGATCCTTGGAAAATAGGTGACGGGTTTAGATAGAGGATCTGGATCGGCGCAGGCTTGGAGGGCCGAAGGGCCTGTTCCTGTGCTGTCATTTTCTTTGTTCTTTGTTCTTTGTAGTATTCCCATGCATATGGAGTACAATGTGGGAAAGTGTGAGGTCATGCACTTTGTTAAGAAGAATACAAGCATGGACTATTTTCTAAATGGCGAGAAAATTCAGAAGTCTGAAGTGCAAAGAGACTTGGAAGTTCTAGTCCAGGATTCCCTCAAGGTAAACTTGCAGGTTGAGTCAGTAGTCAGGAAGGCAAATGCAATGTTCGCATTTATTTTGAGAGGACTTGAATATAAAAGCAGGGATGTACTACTGAGGCTTTATAAGGCCCTGGTCAGGCCACATTTGGATTATTGTGTGCAGTTTTGGGCCCCATATCTCAAGAAGGATGTACTGGCCCTGGAGCAGGTTCAGAGGAGGTTCACGATATTGGTCCCAGCAATGTAAAGCTTAACATATGAGGAGCGTTTGAGGGCTCTGGGACTATACTCATTGGAGTTTAGAAGGATGAGGGGGGATCTAATTGAAACTTTCAAAATACTGAATGGCCTGGACAGAGTGGAGGTTGGGAAGATGCTTTGATTGGTAGGAGAGACTAGGACCCGAGGGCACAGCCTTAGAGTAAAGGGAAGACCTTTTAGAATGGAGATAAGGAGAAACTTCTTCAGCCAGAGAATGGTGAATCTATGGAATTCACTGCCACAGAAGGCTGTGGAGGCCAGGTCATTGAGTACATTTAAGACTGAGATAGATAGGTTCTTGATTATCAAGGGGATCAAGGGTTACGGGGAGAAAGCGGGAGAATGGTGTTGAGGAACTTATCAGCCATGATTGAATGGTGGAGCTGACTCGATGGGCCGAATGGCCTAATTTCTGCTCCTATGTCTTATGGTCTTATATGCTGGCCTTGTCCTTCTGGATGGAAGTGTTGGTGGATTTGGAAGGTGCTGCCTGAGGATCTTTGGTGAATTTCTGCAGTGCATCTTGTAGATAGTACACACTGCTGCTACTGAGCATCAGGGGAGGGAGTGGGATGTTTGTGAATGTGGTGCCAATCAAGCGGCTGCTTTGTCCTGGATGGTGTGGAGCTTCTTGAGTGTTGCTGCTGCTTGTAGATGTGAAAGAGTTAAGTGCAGACCAAGAGATTGTAATCTCTCCCAACTGGATAAACCGCAGTTTGAGAAAGAAGGGCACGTAGAATTGAAGGGCTGCACATGCAGTGAGACCCAGATTAAAATCTTTGGGCTGTTACAGGGTGTAACAGTGTAGGGGGTGGGAGGGACAGTGATCATGATGTACAGTGTTGGGTGTCCACATCTGTGAGGGGAAAGGAGGGAGAAACAGTGAGGTAAGGGGTCTTTGGTAGTGGTTTGCGTGCACCATGTTCAGGACCTTGTGGGCAGCAGCAACAAAGAGCCATCTTATTGCAGTGGCTACCCAGCAGGCTCCATGGGGTCTAAACAAAATAACCAGAGCTCTCAGCTCTCAGTGACAGATAGAACAGACAAAGGGAGGGTTTGCCACATGCTCACAGGCAAGGGCTCAACCTACTCCTGAACATGTCAAAGATGGCATTCTCTTCATCTCCGAAAACCAGTTTAACCTGTGGCTGCAGGTCTCATTAGATCAGGAAGGAGGGCACTGGGGCAGTGGAATGGTTTTGGAACCGTAGATATTGGACAGATAAGACCCCATCTTGGGGTACTGTGTACAGCAGTGCTCCGTACTTACATACGTTTGAATAAAATCTTTGTTTCCTTGACTCACATAGACTTGACAGTGGTCATTTGTCATCATAACAAGGAAGGAAAGGGTTCACCTCATGTTGTGAGATTCCTTGTTGAAGGTTGGTCCTCAGGTGGCCATTAAACTGGGGCAGGTTATATATTGTAGCTATGTGATGTCTCTGTCTTTTTTTTGGAGTGTGGTTTATAGACCAATTTAACTGATGGTTTGATGGTAGAAGTGCCTGCAAAAGGTGTTTTTTGCTGACTTTTAAATACAGACCACATGGCTGCCTCACCACATACGTTTCCAGAACTACAACTATCTTTCATTTTAATGCTGATGTTCATGTTAGTTGCAACATCCTGTACGGTGGATTAATGCCTCTTAAGATTTAATGTAGTCTGTGTCTTTAACTGTGATTCTCCGCTCACTATATCCCCAATGAGAAAGCTCTCCAAATCGAGCTCCAATCAGCTTGTTAAGAGCTGACAGTCTAGCTTCTTGCCTTCAGTGGAGTCTCATCGAGCCAGACGTTTCTGACCAATCAGGAGTAACCAGCCAGTGGATCCTAGACACCACAGATTGAGGCCTAGTCTTCAGGAGAATCCAATGGCTATAAGGCATTTTCCTTTTACTTCTCGCACGGCGGTGAGAGTGGGGAGGGGGGCAGGAGTAATAGGAAACAGGGGCTTTGGGTAGAAAAGGCAGTGGGTGTCTTTCAGCAGTGGTTGTCATGCTGCCCCTATCCCTGCCCTTGATTGGCTTCAGACTGGGACAAATGGAACTATTCCATCCACACCAGTGGGCAGTTGTGTTTTGTTCCCATGTCTAAAAACCATCTACTTTTCCTGCTCTGTAGAAAGGCAGCAGTGTCCCCTTAGATCAAAAGGAGACTTATTCTATCTCAGTATTCATTAACAACTGTTTCAGATTATTTCCAGACGAGGGATTCAGTTCACTTACAAACCAATGAGGCATGTCACCAAAATGAGTTTGAACAGGGTAATTCTTTGATTCTCGCTGATCTGTAGCAGGAACAGCAAATTAAGGTGACAACCCACTCACCAATTGCTATTGTTACACTCACTAGAACTATGATGGAAGCAAAAAAAATGATATTACTGTCATACTACAGGCTAAGCACTATGAATCTACAGAAACAAATCAACCACTCTTATCATATTGCATACTGACATCACGAGAATCATGTGTTGGAAGCTGTTCAGAGAAGGTTTACCAGGCTAATCATTGGAATGAGTGGATTACCTTCTGAGGAAATGCTGAACAAGAGGTTAGAAGAGACAGAGGGGACTGAATTGAAACAGATAACATCCT
>NW_025979135.1:0-6221 GCF_021869965.1 Rhincodon typus | reverse complement strand
CTTTTCTGATGAAGGGTCTAGGCCCGAAACGTCAGCCTCTCTGCTCCCATGATGCTGCTTGGCCTGCTGTGTTCATCCAGCCCTGCACCTTGTTGTCTCGGATTCTCCAGCATCTGCAGTTCCTACTATCTAGGAAGATGAGTAGCTGAGTTGGCTTGCATCACAAACATAATACAAAAGGGATACTCAACAAGTTTTCAGTAATGTAAATAGCTATTGCATGCAGCAAAATCTACAATGAATGTATTCCTATTGGGAAAGAAGGCAAATGACAACTAAAAGTTTTGCTGCCCTAAGAATAGGAAACAATTGCAAAGAAAAATAAATGATAAGTACTTGAAATCAGATAAAAGAGATGTTGCTGGAAATGTATACCTGAAAGCAGAAAGTAAATAGGTTAGAGTTTCATGTGTGAAATTTTATTGGAACTGATGTCATCAAAACTGAGCAAAGGTCATTCTTGAAATTAGCCAATCCTCCTCTATCTGATATTAATTGATGCGTCATGATTTTCCATTTTTACAGAAGCGTCAACCAGACTATACCTAAACTGCAGTTTCTATTGTGCCTAACAGCTGTTATAACAATTTGTCTTCCACATGGTTACATGGAAAATAATATTCAAGAGAAGAAAGATCCCAATTCATTGCAAATACAAGTTGATTTGAAAGTCATTCATCCTGAGAAAGGCAATGGTTCAAAACATACAAACTGAACATTTTTATTTCATCTCGATGTGTTTCTATATGATTTCTGTTTGAATTTTCTGAACTGTGATCATTCTCTCATATACTGAAGTAATGTTCAGAAAATTAGTCCAGTTTGATGACACTGGAGTGACAAATTTGATTTCTAATTTTACACTCACTTGATCATCTTTATTTAAAAAATACACTTAGAGACTTTTGCATGGTCTCTGTGGTGTAAAGTAATGGTTCTGAAAGAGTTAATGTTGAAGCTGCATTAGGCTCCACACAATCTGATGATATCACACAGTGTTTGGGTGTCTAATCTCTGGTTCCTGGTAGTCACTTATGTATAATTAGTCAATGTAATTTTTTATTTATTCATTTGTCGGATGTGGGCATCACTGGCTGGTCAGCAATTATTGCCTGTCCTTAGTTGCCCTTGAGAAGGTGATGGTGAGCTGCCTTCTTGAACTGCTGAAGTTCACCTGCTGTCAGCTGAGCCACAATGCCATTAGGAAGGGAATTTCAGTGAAGGAATGGTGATATATTTCCAAGTCAGGATGGTGAGTGGCTTGGTGAGGAATTGAAGGCAGAGATGTTCCCATATATCTGCTGTCCCTGTCCTTCTAGATGGAAGTGGTCGTGCATTTGGAAAGTGCTGTCTGAGGATCTTTGGTGAATTTCTGCCATGTATCTTGTAAATAGTACACACCATTGCTACTGAGCATCAGTAGTGGAGGGAGCAGTTGCTGGTGGATGAAAGTGAACCTATTACCATCATGCAGTAAACTACATATTGTTGTTAAAGCAAGTGCCTCTTTTTGTTAAGACTTATTTCTCATTAAGGAATCAAAATTAAATGCTCTTGTGGTGCAGTGATAGTATCCCTACTTTCTGAGCCAGGATATTTGGCTACAAGGTCCACCTGCTCCAGAGGTGTGCAATAACATCTCTGAACTGGTTGGTAGAGCATATCGACAAAAGAGAATGGTTTTAATTTAATTCTGACAAGTTTCCATTGACTGTTTGATTTCCTTTTTTGTTACTGTGCCCCACTGGACTGATTTAACCTCATCAAAGTTTTGCTTTAAAGAGTAAAAAGCAAAATTGAAGGCAGCATTGTATCCCAACAAGCATATGGTAACACAGCATGCAAAAGTTACGATTTTAACTTCTCCCGTCTGATGGATTGAAGAAGTTTGGGGCTAGGGTTGAAAATATTGAGAATGCGCAAGCTGACCAAATTCACTGCATTCCTGCTAGCATAATTTTACTTTGATAATGTAGGGTCTGACTGTTGTTCCTGCAAAACTTAGCTCGGATCTTACTTGACTTGTAAAATAAATAGCCCGTTGATTCCATTATTGTCCCAACATATATTTTGCCTCAACACTGTTAGTGGTATGCTAATGATATTTTTAAAATACACAAGCAAAGGTCATTGCTTAATTAAGTGATTATTTATAAAGGAAGACTGTTGGGGCACTAAGTGATTAGCAGGTAGGAGGAATACATGCTGCATTTGGTAAATAAAGGCAAGATTTGAGTCTAGATTTATACTTCACCTTCATTAGGCAACACCTTCCAAACCTGAAACTTCTGGTACCTAAAAGGACAAGAGAAGCATATGTATAGGAACACCATGATATGCAAACTCCACTTCAAGCCACACATCATCCTTACTTGGAACCATATCGCTGTTCCATCATTTCTGATCAGTCAATATCCTAATGACACTATGAGTGTACCATGTAACCACATGGACCATGGTGGTTCAATATTATGGACAGCCTGACACTCACTCACTGGGGACCAATATGTCAATTTTGTCAGTCCTTGGTCAATAATGCACTTCATTTTCATTTCAGTCTGACTTCAATTGCGCTAAACACAAAGCTTTCTTGCCACTTCTTACTAAACAATGGAATCCAGCCTGTGTTACATTCAGGTAAAGTTGTGAATTGACTTTAGCAATGTTTTATACAGAAATTAGTTTTCATCCCTTTTCAGAACTTCAACTGAAGCGGTGTCAGATTTACTCAGCTGGAGTTTTATTGAACTTGGTGCATCTGTAAAATGCTTCCCTGTTACACAGTGACTTTTTTGAGGGCTTGTGTGGCTGAACTAACGTTAACTGTCTAAAAACCAAGGAGGAAGGAGACATAAATGCCAATGGTGTACGTGTAAAAACCAGAGCTGATAGGTGAACAAGACTTAGTTCAAATTACAAGTCAGGCAGGAGAGTTTTGAATGACCTCAAGTTTTTGTGGGTGCAAGCAGGAAAGTCAGCCTGGAAAGCTTTGGAATAACTGAATCAAGAATTAATAAACATAAATTACCAGAAGTATTATCAATTTCCTGAAACTCCTCTGCTTAAAATACAGCTTGGAAATGATACATGGGTGGGTATTTTAAACCTGGCAAGATTCTTGGTCGTATTTTGAGAGATAACAGTTTTGCTTGCTAATGCTTTATGAACCTCAACATTTTCAATGCTCGAGTGATGTCAAATGAAGCTGGGCTAAATAGTGACAAGTGTTCTCCTCCCACCCACTTCTTTTAAAGAAAGAGTCATTTGTCAACACCACATTTTCCTGTCACTTTAATCAGTGCTGAGTTTCCAAATCTGGAAAGCATGATTAATCAGTAGGCATTAAGGCAGGCTGGGATTGTAATTGTATAAACGAGAAGTAATAACTGTACTGCAGTCAGCTATTGTCCCAATTTATTCATTAACTAGATAACTTGCAACGACTTGAAATTTTAACACAGAATTTGGAAATATTATAATGATGCAGCACATCTTTCTAAAACACATATTCACAAAAATGTCCAGCCAAAAGGATGACTTACCATTGCACTTTTTAGAAGTTGACATACCTGTTGTGCAGTTTGAACATTTTTGGTCATGATTTGCACTGTTTTTGGCCATTCCCTTGGCTGCTATGGTGGGCAGATCTGTAAAAAGCAAAGTATTTGGACATAAGAACCTAAAGAATGTAAGAAATATGAGCAGATGTAAGCCATTCTGTCCCTCAAACCTGTCTTGCCATTCAACAAGATCATGGCTGATCAGCTCCAGGCCTCAACTTCTCTCTCAATACAGTTGTCATCTCCCTGATATTCCAAAAATCTAATTACCTCCTGTTCAAATACTTTCAGTGATCTAGCCTCTACAATTCTCTGGGGTAGAGAATTTCAGACATTCACTACCCTTTAGGGGAAGAAATTCCTTTGCATCTCAGTTTCAAATGAACATCCTTTTATTCTATAACTATTTCCCCTAGTTTGAGACTCCCCAACTAGTGGAAACACCTTCTCATAACTGACTTGTCAAGTCCTTTCAGAATCTTTTATGTTTCAATAAGATCAGTCCTCATTCCATAAAGGCCCAAACTGTTTAGCTGCTCTTGTTAGGTCAACCCTTTCATCCTTATTCCTGATGTTCACATCACAATGTACCCTCACACCCTTTTGCTTTTATTGTCAGCAAATTTGAATACAGCACATTCCGCCCCCTTCCTCCAGACAATGATATAGATGGTAAATAATTGAGGCCCTGGGAGCAATCCTTTTGGCACTCCACTAGGTTATGTCTTTCCAACCTGAAAAAGGCCAATTAGTCTTGGCTCTGACTTCTATGTTAACATGCTCTATTCGTGCTAATCATTATCCCCAATATTATAAGCTCCAATTTTGTGCAACAACCTTTTATGTGGCACTTTATTAAATAGCTTTTGAAAATTCAAATACACATATAACAACTCTGCTTATTATATTCTTAAAAAAACTCGAGCACATTTGTGAAACAAGATTTCCCCTTCACTAAAAAAAAGTGGACTTGCTTAATTGTGCTGAGTGTTCCTAAATGCCCTTTTTTTTCTTAATAGTGGCTTCTAACATTTTTATGATGACACAGATTAGGCTAACTGGTCTATAGTTTCTTCATGAGATAGTAGGAACTGCAGATGCTGGAGAATCTGAGATAACGAGGTGCAGAGCTGGATGAACATCTCTATAGTTTCTTCATTCTGTCTCCCTCCCTTCTTGAACAGGGACATCATATTAGCAGTTCTCCATTTTCTAGAACTCTCCTGGAATCCAGTGAGCTCTAGAATATTTTGGCCAATGCTTCCTCTATCTCTGCTGTCACTTTCACTAAAACCCTTGGTTGCAGGCTTTCATAACCTGATGACTTGCCTGCCTTTAATGCAGTTTGTCAAAAACTTTGTCCCTCACCATAGAGACTGTTATGAGATCTTTCCTCCCATTAGCACCTCGATTATCTGTTGTCATTGGTTTGTTTAGAATGTCCTGCACCTCTCCCCTTCCACAATACTGGTGCCCATGAAATCAGAGGGAATTTCTCCCATAGCATAGCCACACATTTACCTCTCTGATCTAATTTGCCCTACACCAACTGGCTCAGATAGTAACCTAGAGATATTACCTTGTGGTACTTTTTAAAAAAATTTTGCCCTGAGCCACTCATTAATCCTTTGCATAACAGCGTTCCTAGTCTCACCTATTTTTTGGTACCTACATGAAACATGACAACTGGATTTTTAATCTCCCACTCCAAGTTCTTTTCCAGTCCAGAAGTCCAGCCCAGAAGAGATGTCCTGAACCTTGGCACTAAAGAGAAAACACAGCCTTTGGGATTCTCTGCTTTTGCTGCAGAGAACCATATCTATTTGCTCAACAGTGCTATCCCCATATTTATTAGTACATTTTACTACTCTTCTCCCACATCACACTTCAACCCCCTGCTTGTATGGTGCTTATTACCATGGCACTGTGGTTAATTCATTCACCCTCTCTGCTGTCTATACCCTTGGAACACACTGGGAGGAAAGAACCTTATACCTGTTGGATACAGGCATTGGCTATAGCTCCTCCAGAACTGAATTGTGAATAGGTTCAGGTTTTCATTTGTTTCCACTACTTACACTAACACAATTCTTTTGAGATTTGACTGATCCACTGTAAAGGATCAGAGAATTTTGAACCCAAGTGGACAATATCCAAAACCCAGTTACATTGGGTATTCTCACTGCAATCGTTCCACTGATTCACCATTCAATTTGCCAGAATCAAGCTTCTTCCACAAATTGGTCACAGTCCCTAGTTGAAATTCTGACATTCTGATGATTGTACTGATTCTAGAACATTCTTCAAATTCTCTTTTCTCAGGTGTACAGACACTAATCCACATGTTGTAAAAGAATTTTCACATCACAAAAAATCATACTAAGAATCAGATTAGTGTATATCATTAAAAGGTTTAGTACACTTTATTTTTATTTGTTTTCAGTGAACATAAACATGCTTAAGTAAAATGTACTTTTTGCTTGGTAGTTTCATATTCATTTGTATTGTTAAAAGTGTGCAGGATTGCCAGTCTCAAATACATTAGGATTTTCATACAGGAATGAAGGAAACTAAACCATTACATAGAGATAACAAGGTGTAGAGCTGGATGAACACAGCAGGCCAAGCAGCATCAGAGGAGCAGGAAGGCTGACGTTTCGG
>NW_025979134.1:0-6222 GCF_021869965.1 Rhincodon typus | reverse complement strand
AACCAGTCTACCTCCAAACCAAGACACAAACAGAAACTAAACAAGGCGTTACACCGAACACGCATTGTTTGACCTAAAATGTCACCTCTTCTGAACACTAAAAAAACCTTAAGTTCTCACAGGACAGGTACTTGAGAGGAATTCAGGGATTTACATATAGAAATTAATCAATTAAAACCTTCTAACTGACTGAAGCTGTAACACCATCTTCAGTTTGTTTAGTACATCCTCATCAATGGTGTGAACCTTTGAGCTTTTACTTATGAATTCTGTGTCTGATACTTCCTCTCTCACTAACACTTGAAGGAGTACTGAGGCTCCAAAAAGTTGTGTTTTCAAATAATCCTGTTGGACTATAACCTGGTGTCATGTGATTTCTGACTTTCTCCATCCCATTCCAACAAAAGCACCTCCACATTATCTCATTTCTCAGAATACTTGTCCCATATTTAGTCTTTGACGAGCCAAAGTTTCCTCCAAACCAAAAGTGAACAGCCTGAATCAATAAGACTTCTGCCCCTTTTCCCTAGCTTTGAACGCCATCCCTCTCTTCGGCAAATCACGACACTTAACCAGATCATGGCATTTTATTTGGCTTTGAACTGAGTTTCTGATCCCATCACCAAGACTATCTCCAAGACATTGCCCACCTTTCCAGCACATCTGCTACTTTAACTCTCATTCATGCCGTTTCTAGGTCAGACAAACTGTCCAAGACATTGAGGAGTCCAGCACGTGTCAGAGAGCAGGGACCCCATGGTTTGGGAATGAAAGATTCGTTTTTATTGCTTGAAAGAAGAGTTTTATGTGGCTCAATCTGTTAACTCTATTTCTCTACACACAAATATTGCCTGAACTGCTGAACTTCTGCATAAATTTCTGTTTTCATTTCAAATTGTCAGCATTTTGCTTTTATTTTCTTTCATTTTGGTCAGAGTATTTAAGCTTGGTTTAAACTTAAAATTGTAAAGTAAAAAAGAAAGGGTAGTCAGCAGGAGAAGCGAACAGTTTTTTTTTGGCCCGGAAATGAGTCTGAAACGGTTCAGATAAGGCACAGTTGACTCAGTGAGAAAAGCATGTTTAACATCCAGGCTAACATTGTTTGGCTTGAGATCTGCAGGTTATTGAAATATAATAAAGCCTAAATTCTCAGCTTTTGAAATATTTAGCAAAGAAGATGATGGTTAGTTGGAAAGAACTGGGAAGGATCAATTAATTCCAACATAAAAGTTTGATATCGAAGTATACCTTCATGCATTTGTTTCATTTTAAGCTGATGCTGTTGAAGAATAGATGAGATATGGTTCTGCTGCATGTTTTAAAACCTTTCAAATTGTGTTCTCTATCTCGATAGCTTTATTGTTAATTATTTTATTTTCATCTTTTGTGGCAAGAAGCATGTACCCGCTGTCATGTATATCTGTGTTTCTGCCAATGATTATCACTTTATCTCTGACAACTACAACAAAATATCTGCTCAAATAGGCTAGATTTCAATCTAGGATGTATCTTGTCCACCAAAGCTATCAGCTGGAAACATAACACAATGCAGTTATAGACTCACAGAAATCTAAAGCACAGGAACAGACTCTTCAGTCCATCACTTCTACACTGATCAAAACCAAACACCAAACGATTTCTATCCTATTTTCCAGCACATGAAAATGGCAAAAACAAGTCACAATTCTAAATGCTCTTAAATGTAATGACGTTTCCTGCTTTTATCACCCGAAAGCTTTTCTTCACATGTTGTGTAAACCTTCTGCTCATTCCCTTAAATCTACGCACATGGTCAATGATTCCTGCGTCAAATGGAAATATTTCTCCCGGTCTACCTCACCAATGCCTGTCTTAATTTTATATATCTGTAGGCAGTAGAATTACAAGATTGGGGGTACATTTTTTCAGCTGAATTGAGAGAGATTTAAAAAAGATAGGAGGGGCAATTTTTTTATACAAATGACGGTTCGCATGTGGAATGAGCTTCATGAGGGAGTGCTGGATTTAGGCACAATTACAGCGGTTAAAGGACATGTGCATAAGTACATGAAAAGGAAATGTTTGCAGGGGACATGGGCCTAGCTTATTTGGGATGACGTTCAGCATGGACTGGTTGGATTGAAGGGTCTGTTTCTGTGCTGTATGACTCTGTGTACAGATATGATGTTCAATTTCATTTATACTGACAGCCAGTAATCATGCAGAAAGAATTTCCAAACAAATTGGTATTGACTGCCAGAGGGCAGTTATTCAGTGATGAAGTGTTTAGGTCCTACAAATTAGAGTGCTGCTCATATGGGAGATATCACACCACCTTGTCTAAACCTGGCAGGATTTTCAAAGTGTTTTTTCCAAACTCCCCACATGGAAGCAATTTCAATCATATTTTCATAAAGAATTGGTAGGATTGTGAAAAAATTTCTTGGAAATCAAAATCCTTGCAGCCCTATCCAGAGAGCTTCAGGAATGGCACAAGCGTACCCTCGGAGAAGGTGATGATTGTCACCTCTTTGGACAAATGGTAATGTTAGTACGACACCCAGACACAGAGGGTGCTACACCAACGTACTCTGTTGGTACAATATGAAGTGCTCACTTTGGGTTCATTTGGACCGCTGCATTTACAATCACATTTCTATGCTATGACTAAATTGGAACTATTTCAGAATGTATACCTGTTGCGTTCTGACAGTTTTATTTCTTTCCCCACTCATCCTTAATAACCCTAGAAGTGCTGGCTCAATTTATTTAATCACAGTCCACTTTGTCTCCTTTCTTGAATACAGTGGCAGTGGTAGCATCCCAACAGTTTGTGGAAATGACGGGAGAGCCCTGCTCCTCCAAGTTTGCAAACCTCCATTGGAATCATGTCTACTCCTGTGGCTCTTTTATTCTTCATGTGTCTAATAGCGGCTTCAACTTTTGCCACACCCTGTGTTCCAAAATCATCTTTAGGATTTGGGGATTTTCCTGAAACATACACAAGGAAGATCTCGTTAAACTTCAAAGTGTTTAAAAAAGATTTTCAAGTACATTGCCAGGACTGCAGGGTTTGAGTTATAACGAGAGGCTTTTTTCCCCTCGAACGTTGGAGGCTGAGGAGTGACCTGATCGAGGTTTGTAAAATCATGAGGGGCATGGATAGGGTGAACAGCCAAGATCCTTTTCCCAGGATAGTGGAATCCATAATTAGAGAGCATAGGTTTAAGGTGAGACGGTGAAGCTTTAAAAAGAACCTGAGGGGCAACTTTTTCATGCAGAGGATGGTGTATGTATGTAATGAGCTGCCAGAGGAGGTCGTGGAGGCAACTGCAACTACAACATTTAAAAGGCATCTAGATGGGACATGAATAGGAAGGGTTTACAGTGATATGGGCTAAATGCTGGCAAATGGGGGTAGATCAGTTTCAGATGTCTGGTCAGCGCAAATCAGTGCTGTACTGTTCTATGTTCTATGGATCAGTTGGACTGAAGGATCTGCTTCTGTGCTGTGTCACTCCATGACTCTATGACTAGATTGTTAGTTCTTCTGTTTGCAGAACTGTCTCCTGTTTTCAGTATCTGAGTCTTGCCTATTTCGTTCATCCTGATCCAACAATGAGCATGGATTAATTGATTCTATGGTCTTACCTGAAATCTGGTGCCCATTTACAATTCTGTCCTTGACAATTTACCTACCTGTTGTGCGAAAGTAATCAAACATTGCTTTCCCTGAAGTTGCTACCTGTAGAATCACCCAGCACTCACAGCATTGGATCATTCAGAGGGAAATTTGTGACACACAATACTGCTGGTGCATTTGCTTTGCTCCATTTGGATAGATTTAGTTTGGTTCTATCTGCACACCATTTGAAGTGGAAAGCTTCTCTCCCATACCGCATCTGGACGACACAGTGTCTCAGCTTCATGTCGTTGGCCTGATACATTTCAGATGATGTAAATTCATTTCATTCTTTTATCCTGAACAGGGAAATTTCATCACAGAGGCAACAGCCTTGTGGTGTTTTCTCAAGATTAGTAATCTGGAACCCACAGTATTTGGATCAGAAATCTGCCATCCTTAGATGACACAAAGATAGGTGGGGAACAAACAGTGTTGACGAAGCAGGGAGGCTGCAGAAGCACTTTGACATGCTTGACCAGTGGGTAAAGAAGTGGCAGATGGAATATACTGTGGGAAATTGTACAGTTACGCACTTTGACAGCAAGAATAGAGTTGTCGACTATTTTCTAAGGGGGCAAAGTCTTTGGAAACACAAAGCTGAAAGGGAATTTGGAGACCTGGTGCAGATTTTTTTTTTTAAGGTTAACATATTGGAATTAATTTCAAGAGAGCTAAAATATAAGAACAGAGATGTACTGCTGAGGCTGTATAAGGTTCTGGCCAGACCGCATTTGGAATATTGTGAGCAGTCTGCTCTGGAAGTTTAGCTCGCATGGAATCCAGGAAGCGCTGGAAAAGTGGATGCACAATTGGCTTAATGGTAGGAAGCAGAGGGTAATAGTGGAAGCATGCTTGTCAGAATGGAGGCCTGAGACTAGTGGTGTGCCTCAGGATTCAGTTTTGGGGCCAGTGATGATTGTCATTTAAATCATTGATACAGATAACAATGTACAAGCATGATTAGTAAGTTTGCAGTAAAATAGGCAGTATAGTGGAGAGTGAGGGAAGGTTATCAGAAATTGCAGCAGGATCTTGATCAGCTGGGGAAGTGGACCGAGAAATGGCAAATGGAGTTTGATATCGATTCATGTGAGGTGTTGCATTTGGAAAGTCAAATCAAGAGAGGAGCTTCATGGTGAATTGTCGGGCATTAAGGAGTTAAGTGGAACAGAGGGACCTTGGAGTTCAAGTGCACGATTGTCTAAAAGTGAACTAAGGATTTCGGCACACTGGCCTTCATCAGTCAGGGCACTGAAAAGAGAAGTTGGGAAGTTATGTTGCAGTTGTAAAGGACGTCAGTGAGGCCACACTTGGAGTCAGATTTTTTTCAGTTTTGCAATCAGAAAGATACTATTAAACTGAAAAGGGTGTAGAAGAAATTTACAAGGATGTTCAAAGGACTTAAAGGACTGAGTTACAGGGAGAAGTTGGACAAGCTCGGAATTTTCTCTTTACAGCGTTGGAGACTGAGGGGTTATCTTTCGAAGTGCATAAGATCATGAGGCATGGATCTGGTGAACGCACTCAGCCTTTTTTCCCAGGGCATGGGAATCAAGGCCTCGGGTGCATCAGTTTAAGCTAAGAGGGGAAAGAATACACGGGAAGCTGAAGGGCAACTTTTTTTTTACACAGAAGGAGAGACGCACATGCAATGAGCTGCCAGCGGAAGTGGTTGAAGCGGGTGCATTAACAACATCTGAAAGCCATTTGGACAAAATGTTTAGGTGGATGGACATTTTGGTCGGCATGGACCAGTTCTGGCTGAAGGGTCCATCTCCGTGCTGGAGGAGTCTATGACTGTGACTCTATTTGGTCAGAAGCGGGGATATTCGACAATGATGGCACAATCATCAGCACTATTCCTGACTCATCAGATACTGAAGCAGTCCATGTCCAAATGCAAAAATTTCTGGACAAAATCCAGGCTTGGGCTCACAAGTGGCAAGCAACAGTCACAGCACACAAATGGCAATCTAAAACCATCACCAATAAGAGACAATCTAACCATGCCCCTTGACATTCAAGGGTGTTACCATCACTGGATCTCCCACTATCAACTGGGAGTTATTATTGATCAGAAACTCAACCAGACTCATCACATAAATGCAATGGCTGCAACAGCAGGTCAGAGGTTTGGAATACTGCAGTGAATAACTCATTTCCTGACTCCTCAAAGCCTGTCCACTATCTACAAGGCACAAGTCAGGAGTGTGATGGAATACTCCCCACCGGCCTGGATGAGTGCAGCTCAAACAACACTCAAGAAGCTCTGACACCATCCAGGACAAAGCAGCCTGCTGGATTGGCATTACATCCGCAAGCATCCATTCTCTCCACCATCGACGCTCAGTAGCAGCAGTGTGTTCTTTCGTCAAGATGCACTGCAGAAATTCACCAAAGATCCACAGACTGCACCTTCCAAACCCATGTCCACTTCCATCTCAAACACAAGGGCAGCAGAGAAATATGAACACCGCTACCTTTAATTTCCCCTGCAAGCCAATCACCATTCTGACTTGGAAATATATCGCCATTCCTTCACTGTCACTGGGTCCAAA
>NW_025979133.1:0-6222 GCF_021869965.1 Rhincodon typus | reverse complement strand
CTGATGCTGGTTGGCCTGCTGTGTTCATCCAGCTCTACACCTTGTTATCTCAGATTCTCCAGCAGCAGCAGTTCCCACTATCTCATTATTCACTCTGAAACAGGAAAGCCTGTATCAACATACCTGTGGTTGGCAAGGTAGATGAATGGGAAAGCTAAGAGTTTAAAAGTTTTATAGTTTAATTTCCACAGCTCCTTGATCAGATGGGCCAATCAGCCGAGAGGCTGTAGATGGAGTTTAATTTAGATGAATGTGAGATGCTGCATTTTGGGAAGGCACATCAGGACAAGACTTGTATGCTTAATGGCAAGGTCCTGGTGTGTGTTGCTGAACAAAGAGACCTTGGAGTGCAGGTTCATGGTTCATTGAAAGTGGAGTTGCAGGTAGAGAGAATAGTGAAGAAGGTGTTTGGTATGCTTGCCTTTACTGGTCAGTGCATGGAGTATAGGAGTTGGGAGGTCCTGTTGGGGCTGTACAGGTCCGTTGTTAGGCCACTTTTGGAATACTGCATTCAGTTCTGGTCTCCCTGCTATAGCAAGGATGTTATGAAACATGAAAGGTTTCAGAAAAGACTTACAAGGGTATTTCCAGGGTTGGAGGGTTTGAGCTATAGGAAAATTCTAGATAGGCCGGGGTTGTTTTCTCTGGAGCATCAGAGACTGAGTGGTGACCTTAAAGACGTTTATAAAAGCAGGAGGGGCATGGATACGATGAAGAGCCAAGGTCTTTTCCTGGGGTGAGGGAATCTGGAACTTGAGGGCATACATTTAAGGTGAGGGGGTAAAGATTTAAAAGCGACCTAAGGAGCAACTTTTTCACGCTTCGTGCGAGTATGGAATGAGCTGCCAGAGGAAGTGGCAGAGGCTGGTACATTTACAACAGTTAAAAGGCATCTGGATGGGTATATGAATAGGAACGGTTAGAGGGATATGGGCCAAATGTTGGCAAATGGGACTAGATTAATTTAGGATGTGTGGCCGGCATGGACGAGTTTGAAGGTGTGTTCCTATGCTGTACAGCTCTATGACTCTGTTCACTGAACTAGGAAAGCAGAAGACAGCACACCATATCACTCTATGTTCTGAAATAAAGCTAGTGTGTTTACACTCGGTAAAGTTCCTTACATTTTACAAGAGTAGATAGGGAAGGAAATGAACCCCTCGTTTCAGCATTGAGACCTTTCAACCATGACAGAACCAACAAGATGGTGTTTGAGTGGGTCCCAGCGTTAAAACCTAAGGGAACTTAGCAGTTGAATAAGATCTGCATAAATTCTTTGTTCATCTGTGTGTGAAGTTCATTTAGTATGGTCGGTGGATGAGATCTTGGCAAAATTGAGAAAGAGTTCACTCTTTTAAGAGGCTAGATTTAAATAAAAGCTTTGGTAGCTACCCCTCAATGAAAATTTTAAGTTACAGCTTTGTTACACTGGGACACTTTCAACAAATGACCCTTCAGCATCAGATCAGTGCCACTGCTCTACCAAAGGACAATGTCCAGCAGGATGCCTGAAGTACTGGATAGAGTCGTGTTCCACACAGATGATGTCCTGACTCATGGATCTATTCACACAGAACATGGCTCTAGTCTGTGCTGTGCTACGACGCCTACAGGACTTACTTTCAATAACAATGTGAATTCTCACAATCAGAGAGCTGATGGTCTAGTGGTATTATCATTGGACCCAACTAATGTTCTGGGGACCTGGAGTCAAATCTTGTCTCGGCAGCTGGTGGAAACTGCATTTAATAAAATTCTGGAATTACGTCCATCGTCAGGGAAAAACCCAACCAGCTCATTAATGCCCTTTAGGGAAAGAAGTCTGCCATTACCAGTCTAGCCTACATGCAACTCCAGACCCACTGCAATATTGTTGACTCTTAATTGGCAACTCGTGATGGCAACAAATGCTAGTCTAGATAGTGCTGCCCTCATCCTGTGAATAATTTTTTTTTAAACTTAACTGTCAAGTTCCTTGGTCACATTGTGGATGCACCCAGTGCCAAAATTAATCCAGAAAAGACAAGGGCATTCGAATAATTTCTAGTTCCTCATATTGTGACTGAGCTCCAGAGATTCATGGGTACAGTATTTCAGGTCAGAATATTCTTGCCTAAACTGGCTGTTGTCATAGATCCACAGCATCAATACATGGTTCTGGGAGGAAGCACAACAGCAGTTGTTGAGAGCTGAAAGATGTTGATATCGGCTGATATTTTAGCTCCTAAAATCCTATCAATGCTGCAAATGCATCTTCTACAGGACTGGGAGTTGTACTCCTTCGGATACAGAAAAATGGAAAGCATTGACCAGTTTACCATGCATCCTGTTGACTTACAGAGACAGAGATATGCTCTGATAGAGAAAGAAGTGTTAAGCGTTATGTGGGCATTGAAGAGTTTGCAAGTTAAGTTCTTGGTTTTCACTACAAGATAGCAACATACCACACACAACCTGCAGAGATGCCCTGGAGATGAGACGATTGACCTCCAACAACCACAACCGTCTTCCTTTGTGCCAGGTATGACTCCAAGGTATTTCCTTCTGATTCCCATTGACTCCAGTTTGCTTGGATTCCTTGATGCCACACTTCTGTCTACAGTTCATTGGATAGCATACATCCGTGTGATTGATGAGTGTACTTAGTTTCATGGCGCTAGTGTCAAGTTGATTCATTAGTCACTTAGGGCCAGAGCTGAAAAAATTGTCAAGTTAGTTCCTCCGAGTAGAATCTAATTGGACTAATGGTACCTCAATAGATGTAGGCCAGATTGGTCACCTAGTCTTGGAGCATGATCATTAAGTAATGATTTCCTGCCCAGACCTTAGATTATTTGTACACTTCAGGAACATGCACCATTGTAAAATATCTTATTAACACATATCCCCTCAACTGTGTGTCTAGTGTCTGCCAATGTTTACGGTGCAGACTGCACATGACCTCCTTACCGATGTAGACACAATGGTCCCTTGATTGTTGTTCATCTTGTGCTGGATTGCATGGATGCCATAAGCTATTTTCTTAAAGGGCAGAAGACCCAATGACTCCTTGTTGATTGTATCTACTTCAACCTTATTAGAAAAACAGAAATTGCTGGAGAAACTCAATTGGCCTGCCAATATCTCTACAGAGAAAACAGAGTTAATGTTTCAAGTCCAGTGATCCTTCTTCAGAAGTAGGTTTGAATGGGTGAGAGTTACAAAGAAAATGAGGCAGCTGATATCATGTTGACAGTTGTCAATGAACAGGTCCAGTGCAGCTAAAAGGCCAGAGGGATGGGTCCAGGTGGAGGCAGAATGTTGGAATGTAGGTGAAGGGATCTCTGTGACAGGGAGAGGACTCCTGTCTAAAGCAATGGGCACGGAGGTGGAGGCAACCGTAGAAGAGTTCAACCTCATGTTATGCCCAAGATTCATTGAGTTGGGGGTGCAGAGGGATAGAACAAAACCATTGCTGAGTATAGAACATTCAGTATCAGACAGTGGAAGGTCAGAAGGGATAGCAAATACATGATAAGTGGTGGGATGGAGTCACAGAAAAGGGGAGTTTCCAGACAGGTGCTTCTGAGCTGTTGCAGCTCACGTTCCTTAATGCCTGAAAGGAAAAGTTTCTTGTTAGAACATCAAATAAGAAGTGGAAGAATGAAGTGGGGGGGGAGGGGCAGGACATCTCCGAGACAGCATGAGGCGGTGCTGATGGACAGAGAAGTCGAGACTGTGTGTATGGCAGTGAGTGACACTGAGTGTGGATCTCAGGATGTGGCAAGAACAGCTGTCTGACAAACATTGTACATCACGGAGATAACTGTGATCCTGGGTGGATTTGAAACACGAAGGATGAAACTGCAGTCAGAATCCACATGGGCTGAACTTGAGCCAGAAATAGTCACTGAGGAATGAGATGTAGCTTTGGAAGCACATTTTGGCAAATACAACAAAAGTAATGATGGTGAAGAAGAAAAATTAGAACAGAAATCCTGTTGGAACAGAATTTCTTCAAGGTGGGCATACCTGGAAGAGATGTCGCAGAGAGTTAAAAAAAGAGAGAAAAAACAAAGAACTCTTGATGCTGGAAATCTGAAACAACAAACAGAAATTGCTGGATAAACTCAGCAGGTCTGGCAACATCTGTAGACAGAAAACTGAGTTAATGTTTCAGGTCCAGTCACCCTTCCTCAACTTTTTTTTGTTAACACTTTTATCTTTCTTAGTAACTCCTCTAAATGCCTGTAGACCTCAATGCAAAAAAGCTTTTCTATATCCTCACTGTTAAATATTTCTGCAGCAGTCCCCTCCAACTAGTGATTGATCTGGACTTATGGGGACATTTGATTAAATCCCTATCTCACTCTTCCCTACAGAATTCTTCTTTATGTTTGGTTTCTTTTAGCACTCATGTACCTCCTGTGCCCCTCACACTGCTCATGTAAGTTGGGAAATAGAGATGCCACATTATTTCAGCCACACTGTTGGCCTGAAGGAGCTGAATATATAACGCATTGTAAGAGAACAAATATGTTGTCTCTCTGCCTGCTCAGTGTACACACCCCTGAGTAGAGTGTGTATTATCCAGGATTCGGGTAGAAAGTACTGGAAATACACAGCATGTCTGACAGTACCTGCATACAGTGAAACAATTAAAATTTCAGGTGAGTGAACTTCAATCAGAACTTGTCATTAAGAGTTGCATCAGCTTTGGCAGGGATGGTTTGAATATGCCATTAATAATGAATATGCCAACAATGCTTTGTTCTATTTTTGTATCTTTCGATGATAATCTCCTGCCTGTTGATGGATAATGGCCAGATGCATTTTTTTTGTTGCATTCATGGGACATTGGCATCACTGGCTGGCCAGCGTTTATTGCCCATCCCTAGTTGCCCTTGAGAAGGTGGCAGTGAGCTGCCTTCTTGAACCGCTGCAGTCCTCCTGCTGTGGGTTGACCCACAATGCCATTAGGGAGGGAATTCCAGGATTTTGACCCAAAGACACTGAAGTTGCAGCGATATATTTGCAAGTTAAGATAGTGAGTAAGGAGAACTTTGGCAGTGATGTTCCCATGTATTGCTGCCTTGTCCTTCTGGAATGATAGTGGTCATGGGTCTGAAATGTGCTTTCTAAGAAGGAACATTATTCCAAAACTAAAGTGATGGCATCTTTGAAAATGTTTGTGTGTCACAATGCAGGGATTATGTAATCAGTCAACAGTGATGAGAGTGACCCAAACTCCAAGTGATAATAATTGCATGCATCAGCATTACCAAGAGAATTGTGTTTCTTCAGTGGTGATTGTGGAAGTCCTCCAATAATTCTCATCCTTTTTTGCTTGGAACCTAGGATAGGGTATTTCACCTTAATAATTCAACAAGTAGGTATTTGTCTGTAATTTCATTAAAATCTTACTAGCCTTTTTGCAGTATGGTGGCTTTCTTTTGCTCGTTCACATTCAACTCAGACATCACATTTACACATTCAAAACATTTGACATTTACTAAGCCACTGGGGAAATGTACCCATCATGTGAAGGGAATAAGGCCATAGGTGGATGGAATGTCCAGTGAGGTGGTCATCCTGCAGCTTAAGAGCCTGGGGGAAGGAAGGAAGATTGCCAAGTGAAACAGGCAAGTACTGCAGGTTTCCTCTGGCATCCCACTCACAAATTGGTTTTTCATTTTGGGTTTCTGAGGGGTGTGCAGTCAGATCCACAATTGTGGCACCATATGTTTGGGGGTAAAAAACAGGTAATGACATTCTTTTAACAAGCGAGTGTGGGCATGAAGGGCCGAATGCCTTCCTTCTGCACCATAACAATTCTGAGAGTCTGTGATTTCACCCCCATTCCAGTTGTGACGGATTATGTACTTGCCTCCCTGCCCTACCCAAAGAAAAGGTTGTGGCACTTTGGATTGTACTTGTGTTTGTACAAAGAATACAAGGAGAAGAACATTGAAGGGAAATGACAATGACATATTCATAATTCGCATATAAACTTTGTCTTCCCAATGGACGTCAACTTTATTACTTCAAATTAAAACTAGATTCATGCTCAAACTTGAACACAGTAATTCAATCAGAATGAAAGTTACTAAACAATTTGCAAGTGCTGCTCATTAAATATCATGAAGTATTAATTTGGAGTTGGAGATAGTAGGAACTGCAGATGCAGGAGAATCCGAGACAACAAGGTGTAGAGCTGGATGAACACAGCAGGCCAAGCAGCAT
>NW_025979132.1:438-6222 GCF_021869965.1 Rhincodon typus | reverse complement strand
GCAGGAAGGCTGACGTTTTGGGCCTAGACCCTTCTTCAGAAATGGCCCGAAACGTCAGCCTTCCTGCTCCTCTGATGTTGCTTGGCCTGCTGTGTTCATCCAGCTCTACACCTTGTTATCTTGGATTAGTATCACTGTGCAGTTTGTTCCAAAACAGGAAATGCGATTGGCAAATGGACGGGAATGAATGCAGCATATTTAGGAAATCCTGTTTATATACAACATGTAATGTTATCAGAAACGAGACATTGTGTCTCTATGAGGTTTAGTCAGTGAAATAACGATTATTGGAGGTAACGAGACATTCTGTGAGGATCCAGCAGTCACTCATTCTGGCTGGACTCAGTGTTTCACTGCAATACCCAGTTTGTCCCCTGATGGCGGACCCTCTCAGACAGGCAGCTATCAGACTGGGCAGTGCCTGTGGTCTGTTTGTATGAAGAAGTGTGCATTTATATTGTAAATAAAAACCAAAAGAACTGCGGATGCTGTGAATCAGGAACAAAAACAAAGTTGCTGGAAAAGCTCAACAGGTCTGGCAGCATCTGTGAAGGAGAAAACAGAGTTAATGTTTCAGGTCCGGTGACCCTTCCTCAGAACTGAGGAAGGCTACACGGGACCCGAAACGTTAACTCTGTTTTCTCCTTCACAGATTCTGCCAGACCTGCTGAGCTTT
Organism: Rhincodon typus; assembly: GCF_021869965.1. Lineage (NCBI taxonomy): Eukaryota > Metazoa > Chordata > Chondrichthyes > Orectolobiformes > Rhincodontidae > Rhincodon > Rhincodon typus. Next base: position 5,546 of record NW_025979132.1, on the reverse strand, counting down.
TCCAGGCAACTTTGTTTTTCTAGCATTTATATGGTGTCTGACACATCCTCAGGTGGTCTCAGAGCCACCTGACGACCAAGGAAGTGCTTTTGCATGGTGCTCACTGTTACAATGTTGGAATCACAGCGACTAATTTACACTCAAACTCACACAAAACACGATAAAGACGAGATGCAGTCACTGGGGAGAGCTCCTGCTTTACTGACCCAGGGATGTTTCACATCCAGCTGAAGGGGGGAAGGTAGTTCAATGCCTCACGATAACCATCACCATTGGATCACCAGCTCGACATCAGAGATGGGCACACAACTGTGTGCCTGAGGCAGGGGCAGAGGGATCTGAGCGAGGTGTTTTGGTTCGGGGCTGACGAGCAGTAGTATGGGAACCAATGGTGAATGCTGCACCAAGGCCATCAGTGTCCCTCTGGTCTCCTCACAGCCGCTAGGAAAAACCTCCTTGCAGCCACCCTGCTGCTTCTCGTGACAGTGAGATCCGAGGTTCCTTTGGGAATGCTGAGACCGTACCCAGGCAGCATGAGGCTGTGTAACCCACCAGAATGGCCTGCAGTGAGGGACAAAATGTGTCGCAACAGATTATAATCCCACAGCAGATGGATCAGGATGAAGGGGTAGGTGGAGGTGATGGAAGCCGGGACAAATGGCCAGCTGTTCTGGGCCTCAAACTGGCACTGACTGAACAGGGTGAGGAAGGCGGGGAGTGAGGTCCCCGCCATCTCTGCCAATAACCAGCTTCTATCGGTTTCCCTGCAGGGGGGCAACAGGGAAATCCTGGCAGAGAGAAGTGGGAGGAGGGGAATGTATCCAGAGGTTGGACAACACCATGTGCTGCACAGCAACACAGAGAGGTACGGTAATCGCAGATACAGAGAGGTACGGTAATCACAGATACAGAGAGGTACGGTAATCGCAGATACGGAGAGGTACGGTAATCACAGATACAGAGAGGTATGGTAATCGCAGATACGGAGAGGTACGGTAATTGCAGATACAGAAAGGTACGGTAATTGCAGATACAGAAAGGTACGGTAATCACAGATACGGAGAGGTACGGTAATCGCAGATACAGAGAGGTACGGTAATCGCAGATACAGCACATTCTCCAAACCAACAGCCTTAAGGAATCTGCTGAAACCACCCACTCCCCCCTCCCTCCGACCTGTTAAACACCGTCCTTCCTGAATTGAAGCTGCAGGAGGGGGATGGGAATGCTCTGGGATTTTACACCGCAGTGTGGAAATGTGGAATTGACGTTTGAGAGTGATGAAAATGTGCTGGACAGGCAACACGCTAAGCAGAAATAAAATGTTCCTGGAGATAACTCCGGGTCAGGCCACTGTAGAGCGTGAACAAATTGAACGTAAAGACATTTTTGCTGTGCCAACGTGTTTTTGTTTGAGATTTTCCCTTCCACACACATGTCTTTAGGAAAATCTGGGTACATGGGGGGCAGAGCCAACTATCTCATAGTGCGCGTACATGGAACAAGCTGCAACAGGAAATGATAGAGGGGGATACAAATACAACATTTAAAAGGCATTTGGACAGGTACATGGAAAGGTTTAGAGGGATATGAATCAAATACATGCAAACAGGACTAGTTCAGTTTTGGAAACCAAGTCGGCATGGACAAGTTGGGCCGAAGGGCCTGTTTCTGTGCTGCTATGACTCCCCTAAACAAGATTCTGTGGGCAAATGCCCTACAATTGGACTTGCTGTTTTACTGTAAAATCAAAATACTTTACATGCTGCAAACTTGAAATAAAAACAGAACGTTTAGATCTGGTGGTGTCTCTGGTAAGGGAAAAGCAGTAAATGTGTTGATTGGAGTATAATCATTTTTCAGGAAGGATTCCGGACCATGGTCAAAACACACTTTCCAGTTTGCATTACTGCCGAAGATGTAATCTGTGATTTAAGCAATGCACAGTTTCTAATCGTTACTCAGCATCAATAATAAAAGCTGTTTTTAGTTTGAAACATCTGCTCAGTGCAGCAGATAGTGTGACCATTACATGCTCCAATGAGAAAGCCAGCAAGAACTTGCCATGTTTACTGTCACACTGATTACAACAAGACATTTCTGTTCCTTTTTAATTCTCTCTGCTCTTTGCAAGGATGTTTGCAAACCCTTATCCTTCTTGAATGCCCCGTGATCATTTAAATATGTTAAAAGGTCGACAATAAATGCAACATGTTGGGAATTTAAAGAGTTTTCTTAAATAGTTCTATGTTAGGGCTTCTCTTATTTGGCCTTGCAACCTCAGGAACAGAAACAGGAACAGGCCACTCGTCCTTCAAGTCTGTTCTGCCATTCAGTCAGATGGTGCCTGCTTTTTACGTGGTCATTGGTCCAGATTTACAATTACACAATATTCTATCAATCCCAGACTGAAATCTCCAACTGAACCCAGATCTCCATTTGAGTTCCAGATGTTGCCTACTCTTTATGTGAACAGGGGTTTGTTTCCTGGTTTCACTCCTAATTGAGCATATCTTCTTCAATCCAGGATCTCACAGAGAATCTCAAAATACAAGCAAAATAACGTGGCTGCTGGAAATCTGAAACAAAACAAAATTAAATCAAACTTAATCTCAAAACAGAAATGCAGGAGTAGGAATGGAGACAGAAAGAGTTAAAGTTTCAAGTGCGATAGTTCTCTGTTTAATGTCTCATCCTGTAATCTATCCTGACTTTTCCTTTTTTAACTCCCCCAATATCCCGCTTTCTGTACACCATTCAACCCTCATATTAGGACTTTTATGGTGCAGTGGCAGTGATCCTACTTCTGAGACAGGAGGCCTAGCTTCATATCCTCAACTCCAGAGCTGTGATGTAACACATCTGAACAGATTGATTAAAAATACCCAAAACCCTCATATTTCAGTTCCAAATAATTCACACTGGACTCAAAATGTTAACTCTGTTTCTCTCTCAACAGATGCTTCCAGCTCTGGTGAGTTGCTCCAGCAATTTCTATCTTATTTCATCCAAAACCCAAATTGATATTTCCAGAGGCTGATCAGCACAAAAGAAACTGATCATTAACTTCAGGAAGAAAGGAGGAGGACATGCCCCCATCTATATCAATGGAGCTAAGGTGGAGATGATCAAAAGTGCCAACTTCCTAGGAGTGATGAGAACCAACAATCTCTCCTGGACCTCCCATGTAGATGTGACAGTCAAGAAGACTCAACAATGCTTCTTCTTCCTCAGGCAGCTTAGGAAATTCGACATATTCATAAGAACCCTCACTAACATTTACAGCTGCACCACAAAAAGCATTCTATCAAGGTTATAACAGCCTGCTCTGCTTAGGACCGTAAGAAACCACAGAAAGTTGTGGGTACAGCCCACGCCATCACACAAGTCAACCTCCCATTCATGGACGCCATCCACACTTCTTGTTGCCACGGAAAGGCTGTGAACATTGTCAAAGACCCCTCCCGCCCGGTTATAATTTCTTCTAAACCTCTTCTGTCAGGTAGAAGATACAAGAAGCTTAAACATATGTACCAACAGATTCAAGAGCAGCTTCTTCCCTGCCGTTATCAGACTGCTGAATGAACCTCTCCAATTTCAAATAATGTTAGTCTTGCTTTGTGCACCTTCTGTGCAGTGTAACCTGTATGCCTCACTCTGTCTAAGCAACCTGTGATCTGTATGCATCAAAGGAGCAGGAAAGTTGACTTTTTAGATCAGGGCCCTTCTTCAGAAAGTTTTCTGAAGAAGGGTCACGACCTGAAATGTCAACTGTCCTGCTCCTCTGATGCTGCCTGGCTCACTGCGTTCATCCATTTCTACACCGTGTTATCTCAGACTTCAGCATCAGCAGTTCTCACTATCTCTGTGATCTGTATGTCCTTGTTTGCTATGACCTACCTGTACTGCTCGCAAAACAAAGCTTTTCATTGTGCTTAGGTACAAGTGACAATAAATCAAATGAAATGAAAATGATTCTGGGTAATTCAACATGGAGGATGGGGAAAGTTTGTGGCTGTAGGAGCTGCTCCTTTTGAGGTATTTTCAGCAGTGAAGCTGATTTCCTTGATTTTTTTGGAGCAATAATTACTGTTTTTTGAGCTGTTGCGTTGTTTTGGAACTTTGGAAGAAAAAGTCAAAACAACTGCACTTTAAAAAGGAGGAAGACAGATAAAGCAGAGACCACATGGGGAAGTGAAAAGAAATCAGCAGTGAACCTGCACAGCTGACTGCCTCTTTTGTTTAGTAACAAGTGTCTCTGGACATCTGAGTTCCTTCTTAGAAAAATAAAGGAGCAGTGAAGTTTACAGTGCAAGTGGTGGAGGCTGGTGCAATTACAACACTTAAAAGGCATCTGGCTGGGTATATGAATAGGAAGGGTTTGGAAGGTTATGGGCCAAATGCTGGCAAATGGGACTAGATTAATTTAGGATACCTGGTCAGAATGGTCGAGTTGGACAAAACTAATGGGGCGGCACGGTGACTCAGTGGTTAGCGCTGCTGCCTCACAGCACCAGGGACCCGGGTTCGATTCCACCCTCGGGCGACTGTCTGCGTGGAGTTTGCACATTCTCCCCGTGTCTGCGTGGATTTCCTCCGGGTGCTCCGGTTTCCTCCCACAGTCTGAAGATGTGCAGGTTAGGCAAATTGGCCATGCTAAATTACCCATAGTGCTCAGGGATGGGTCCGGGGGTGTGGGTGGGTAATACTCTGAGGTTCGGTGTGGACTTGTTGGGCCGAAGGGCCTGTTTCCATACTGTAGGGATTCTATGGAAATGTCTGTTTCCATGCTGTACAGCTCTATGTCTCGATAAATCAATTCACCCTAGTTCGTGCCCCTCAGTCTGCAGGCGACGCTGTGTTGGGAGATCACTGAGTCTGCCCAGCCTGCCGATGGTTCTGAAGGTTTCAGAGATAGTAGGAACTGCAGATGCTGGAGAGTCTGAGATAACAAGGTGTAGAGCTGGATGAACACAGCAGGCCAAGCAGCATCAGAGGAGCAGGAAGGCTGACGTTTCGGGCCTAGACCCTACTTCAGAAGTGTGTGTTAGGAGGTCACAGTGTCCGCCCAGCCTGCGGGTGGCGCTGTGTTGGGAGGTTACACTGTC
>NW_025979132.1:0-428 GCF_021869965.1 Rhincodon typus | reverse complement strand
CAGCCTGCGGGTGGCGCTGTGTTGGGAGGTTACACTGTCCGCCCAGCTTGCGGCCTACCTCCGGCTCTCTGGCTGCGCCCGGTTGCTGTCCACCATGGATTTCGAGTGAGTGCGGGGCTCGGGCTCGGAAGCCCCGGGAGAGGGTGTGAGTTACTCGCGGAGCCGCCAGTTCGTCCGTCGCTAACCGGAACCTGTTTTTTGTTTCTCTCAGCTCGAAGCCCAGCTGGGCCGATCAGGTGGAGGAGGAAGGAGACGAGGGTAAGGAACAGGCCTCAGGCCGGGCCCCACACGTGGGAAAGGCACTGAGGCTAGGCCGGGTCCCAGCCACCGCCGCCGGGGCAGCTCCCACTGAAAATAATCGGGATCCTGGGTCACTCGGGTATTCAGCTGTGGAGAGCATTACCGCCCGTTCCTTCCGGAGATTGGGG
>NW_025979131.1:0-6222 GCF_021869965.1 Rhincodon typus | reverse complement strand
TGGTGAAGTTGAGATTTTTGACTTCTGAAATGGTTCTCTCAATCAAATAAGCATGTTGGTCAAACCATCATCAAAACTACAGTCATATGGTGAAGTTCAGGTTTTGGTGTTCCAAAGATCTTCACTCGCTGAAATAAGAATTTTAAACCAGCCTGTATCAAAAGTTGTGTCATTTGGTGAAGTTCAGATTTTAGGCTTCTGAAGTGCTTAACTCGCTGAAATAAGCATGTTAGACAAACCCTAATCAAAACTACAGTCATTTGGTGAAGTTCAGGTTTTGGTGTCCTGAAGCGCTTAACTCGCTGAAATAAGGATGTTAGTCAAAATAACATCAAAAATTGAGTCATTTGGTGAAGTTGAGACTTCGATTTTCTGAAGTGCTCACCTCATGAAATAAGCATGTCATTCAAACCAACACCAAAAACTAACACTTTTAGTGAAGTTCAGGTTTTGGTTTTCTGAAGTGCTTATCTCAGTGAAATAAGCATGTTAGTCAAAACAGCATGAAAAATTAAGTCACATGGTGAAGTTTAGATTTTGGTCTTCTGAAGTGCTTATCTGAGTGAAATAAGTATGTTAGTCAAAATACCATCAACATTGAAGTCATTTGGTGACGTTGAGATTTTTGACTTCTGAAGTGCTTATCTCACTGAAATAAGCATTTTGGTCAAACCAACATCAAAAGTTGAATGTCTTGGTGACATTGATATTTTGGTCTTCTGATATACTTATCTCGCTGAAGTAAGCACGTTAGTCAAACTAACATCAAAAGTTGAGTCATTTGGTGAAGTTGAGATTTTTGATTTCTGAAGTGCCTATCCCACTCGAATAAGCATGTTAGTCAAACCAACATCAAAAGTTGAGTCATTTGATGAAGTTCAGATTTTGGTCTACGGATGTGCTTAAATCGCTGAAATAAGCATGTTGGTCAAACCAACATCAAAAATTGAGTCATTTGGTAAAGTTGAGATTTTGATCTTCTGATGTGCTTATCTCAATGAAATAAGCATGTCATTCAAACCAACATCAAAAACGAATTCATTTGTTGAAGTTCAGATATTGGTCTTCTGATGTGCTTATCTGAGTGAAATAAGCATGTTAGTCAAAACAGCATCAAAAATTAACTCATTTGTAAATGTTGAGAATTTTGACTTCTGAATTGCTATCTCACTCAAGTAAGCATGTTAGTCTAACCAACATCAAAACTTGAGTCATTTGGCGAAGTTTTTATTTTGGCCTTCTGATGTTATTATCTCACTGAAATATGCATGTTACTCATAACAACATCAAAAGTTGTGTCATTTGGTGAAGTCGAGATTTTACTCTTCTGAAGTGCTTATTTCACTGCAGGCAGCCTGTCAGTCAATCCAACATCAAAATTAAAGTCATTTCGTGATTTTCAGATTTTTGTCTTCAGAAGTGCTTATCTCACTGATATAAGCACGTTGTCAAAACAGCATAAAAAGTTGCGTGTCTTTGTTGAATTTGAGATTTTGGTCTTCTGCTATGCTTATCTCGATGAAATAAGCACGTTAGTCAAAACGGCATCAGAAGTTGTGTTATTTGGTGAAGTTGAGATTTTGATCTTCTGATGTGCTTATCTCAATGAAGTAAGCATGTTATTCAAATCAACATCAAAAACTAACTCAATTGGTGAAGTTTAGATATTGGTCTTCTGATGTGCTTATCTGAGTGAAGTAAGCATGTTAGTCAAAACAGTATCAATATTGAAGTCATTTGGTGAAGTTGAGATTTTTGACTTCTGAAGTGCTTATCTCACTGAAATAAGCATTTTTGTCAAATCAGCATCAAAAGTTAATTCCTCTGGTGAAGTTGGCCTTTTTTAACTTCTGATATGCTTATCTCGCTGAAAGAAGCATTTCAGTCAAACCAGCATCAAAAGTTGAGTGACTTGTTGAAGTTGAGGTTTTGGTCTTCTGCTGTACTTATCTCGCTGAAATAAGCACGTTAGTCATAACAACATCTTAAGTTGTGCCAATTGGTGATGCTGAGATTTTGAGCTTCTGAAGAGCTTAACTCAATGAAGTAAGCATGTCATTCAAACCAACATCAAAAACTAACTGATTTGGTGAAGTTCAGATATTGGTCTTCTGATGTGCTTATCTGAGTGAAATGAGCATAATTTTCAAACCAGCATTAAAAATTAAGACATTTGTTGACGTTGAGATTTTTGACTTCTGAAGTGCTTAACTCGCTGAACTAAGCATGTAAGTCAAAACAACATCAAAACTTGTGTCATTTGGTGAAGTTCAGATTTTGATCTTCTGAAGTGCTTAACTCGCTGAAATAAGCATTTTAGTGTCACCAGCATCAAAAATCAACTCATTTGATCAAGTTCAGATTTTTAACTTGTGTACTGCTCATCTCACTGAAATAAGCATTTTTTGTCAAACCAGCATCAAACGTTATGTCTTTTGGTGAAGTTGAGATTTTAGTCTTCTGACATGCTTATCTCGCTGAAATAAGCACGATTTTCAAAACAACATCAAAATTTCAGTCATTTGGTGAAGTTCAGATTTTGGTCTCCTGAAGTGCTTAACTGAGTCAAATAAGCATGTTAGTCAAAACAGCATCAACTTTGAAGTCATTTGGTGAAGTTGATATTTTTGACTTCTGAAGTGCTTATGTCACTGAAATAAACATTTTAGTCAAATCAACATCAAAAGTTAGGTCCTTTGGTGAAGTTGAGATTTCAGTCTTCTGATATGCTTATTTCGCTCAAATAAGCATGTTAGTCAAACCATCATCAAAACTACAGTCATTTGGTGGAGTTCAGATTTTGGTGAGCTGAAGATCGTAACTCGCTGAAATAAGCATTTTAGAACAACCAGCAACAAAAGTTGTTTCATTTGGTGAAGTTGAGATTTTAGCCTTCCGAATTGCTTAACTCACTGAAATAAGCGTGTTAGTCAAAACAACATCAAAAGTTGAATCATTTTGTGAAGTTGATATTTTGTTCTTTTGAAGTGCTTTCCTCATGAAGTAAGCATGTCATTCAAACCAACATCAAAAACTAACATTTTTGGTGAAGTGACATATTGGACTTCTGAAGTGCTTATCTGAGTTAAATAGGCATGTTAGTCAAAACTGCATCAAAAATTAAGTCAGATGTTGAAGTTGAGATTTTTGATTTCTGAAGTGCTTATTTCACTCAAATAGTCATGTTTGTCAAACCAACATCAAAACTTGAGTCATTTTGTGAAGTTGAGATTTTTGATTTCTGAAGTACTTATCTCACTGAAATAAGCATGTTAGTCAAAACAGCATTAAAAATTAAGTCATTTGGTGAAGTTGAGATTTTGATCTTCTGAAGTGCTCAACTCGCTGAAATAAGCATGTTAGTCAAACGAACTTAAAAAAATTGTGTCACATGGTGAAGTGCTGATTTTTGACTTCTCACGTGCTAAACGCGCTGAAATAAGCATTTTAATTCAACAAGCATCAAAAGTTAGGTCATTTGGTGAAGGTGAGATTTTGGTCTTCTGATATGCTTATCTCGCTGAAATAAGCAAGTTATTCCAAACAACTTCATCAGCCCCTGGTAAATAACCCCTAAAACACATGAGCCTCAGTGTATAAACCCTGAAATACAGAGCCCCCTGTATATAAACACTAAAACACGGTAAAAACTAAAGGAACTGCGGATGCAGCAAAATCAGGAACAAAAACATAGTTGCTGAAAAAGCTCAGGAGGTCTGACAGCGTGTCCGACACTTCCACCATCTGCAATCCGACCCCATCACCAAAGGCATTTTTCCCTCCCACCCTTTTCTGTTTTCGGGAGGGTCCACTCTCTCCATGACTCCCTTGTCCACTCCACACTCCCCTCCAGCCCCACCACACCCGGCACTTCTCCCTGCAACCGCAGGAATTGCGACACGTGCCTCTACACTTCCCCCGTCAACCCCAACTCAGGCCCCAAGAAGACTTTCCACATCAAGCAGATGTTCACCTGCACATCTGCTAAAGAGGTATATTGCATCCGCTGTTCCCGTTGTGGCCTCCTGTACATCGGGGAAACAAAGCGGAGGCTTGGGGACCGCTTTGCAGAACACCTACGCTCGGTTTGCACTAAACAACTGCACCTCCCAGTCGCGAACCATTTCAACTCCCCCTCCCATTCCTCAAACGACATGTCCATCCTGGGCCTCCTGCAGTACCACAATGATGCCACCCGAAGTTTGCAGGAACAGCAACTCTTATTCCACTTGGGAACCCTGCAGCCCAATTGTATCAGTGTGGACTTCACAAGCTTCAAAATCTCCCTTCCCCCTACCGCATCCCAAAACCAGCGCAGCTCGTCCCCGCCTCCCTAACCTTTCCGTCCTCCCACCTATCCCCTCCTCCCATCTCAAGCCCCACCCCCATCTCCGACCCACTAACCTCATCCCGCCACCTTGACCTGTCCGTCCTCCTTGGACTGACCTATCTCCTCCCTAACTCCCCACTTACACTCACCTTTACTGGCTCCATCCCCGCCTCTTTGACCTGTCTGTCTCCTCTCCACCTATCTTCTCCTCTATCCATCTTCTATCCGCCACTCCCTCCATCCCTATTTATTTCAGAAACCTGTTCCCCTCCCCCATTTCTGAAGACGGGTCTAGGCCCGAAATGTCAGCCTTCCTGCTCCTCTGATCCTGCTCGGCCTGCTGTGTTCATCGAGCTCTGCACCTTGTTATATCAGATTCTCCAGCATCTGCAGTTCCGACTACCAATGAGGAAAATGAGACCCTGTTAGCGGTTCCAGGTCAGTACTGAAGCACTGTCAGAGGGATAGAACTGCTGGAGAGTCAGAGAGTCAATAATGAGGTAGCGCCTCTTTTTAAGCGGGTGAGAACTGAGGAAGTGCTTCACATGTATAGGGTCTGTATTGAGGTAATGCAGCAGCACCAGAGGGTCAGAACTGTTGGGTGCATTATTGTGAGAGGGTCAATCTTGAGGCAGTGTCTCATTCGAAAGGGGTCAGACATGTTGGAGTGCCAAAAGATTGCAGCACTGTGAGAATGTCAGACTGAGGGAGTGCCTCATTGTCAGATAGCCTGTACTGTCAGAGCTTCCGTACTGAAGCAGTGCCTCATTGTCAACGGGTCCTTACTGGAGGTATTGCAGCAGTTATGTGCCACAGGGGTGGGTGCTGGGACCTTTGTTATTTGTTACTTATGTGAATGATCTGTATGTGAATGTACAAGGCATGATGAGTACGTTTGTGGATAATGCAAAAGTTGGAGATGTCATTGATAGCAAAGAAGGTTATCAAAATTTATAGAGGCTTCTCGATCAGATGGGCAAGAGAGCTGAGGATTGGTAAATACAATTGTATACAGATACAGGTGTGCACTTTGGAAAGTCAAACCAAGTTAGGATTTATACAGTAAATGATAAAGTCCTGAATTTCATTCTCTGACAATGTTGCACTCCTTCAATACTGAACGACAACAAAGTGGGACAGCCTCAGGCAGACACTCTGACAATGAGGCATTCCCTCAGGGCAATAATCTTTAATTGTAAATTAATCTGTAATATTATTTGACCTGTTAAGTTCACAACACTTCCCATGTCTCCTGTAGAATACGCAGTTGCTCTCCCTCTCGCTCTGCCTCTGGTTATGCGAAGCTGCTTTATTCCATACTACCCTTAGAAATAACATTCGCCGGAACTGTAACCCTGGATTCAGCCCGAACGCTGACACTCATGTAAACCCGAAGTCCAACCTCAGCCCAAATCCTAACTTCAGTCCTAACCCAAACCATAACCCTCAGTCCCAACGCTGACCCTAACCTTACCTCTAACTCTAGCCTCAGCCCTAACACCTACCCTCAGCCCTATAACGCAAGCCTCATCCCTTCACTAAACATAGCCTTAGTCCTAAACCGAACCGAGCTTCAGCCCGACTCCTAACTGAAGACATAGACCCTCCGGTACAGAAACCCGAAGACACAGAGCCCCCCGTACAGAAACCCGAAGAAAGAGACCCCTTTCAATTAACTGTAAAACACGGAGCACACTATAAATAATCCCTAAAACATAGACATCCCTGTAAGTGAACCGTGAAACACAAAGCCTTCTGGAAGTAACCTCCGAAGCAGAATCTCGTTTAAACAAACGCGAAAAAGGGCCCCCTGTAAATACACTCAAGCACAGAGACCCCTTTAAATATAACCTAAGAAATGTCCCTCGGGAAGTAAAATGTAAAAGACAGAC
>NW_025979130.1:0-6223 GCF_021869965.1 Rhincodon typus | reverse complement strand
ATTCAGGTTTGTGGATTTTGGGAAGGAGATAGAAGCGGGCAGTGCGAATATTGTGTTCAGTTCTGGTCACCTCATTACAGGAAAGATGTAGAAACTTTAGAGAGGGTGCAGAGGAGATTTACTAGGATGCTGCCTGGACTGAAGGACAAGTCTTATAGAACATAGAACAGTACAGGCCCTTCGGCCCACGATGTGCCGAACTTTTACCCTAATCCTAAGGTCTATCTAACCTCCATCCCTACCTTATACAATCATCCATATGCCTATCTAATAGCTGCTTAAATGCCCCTAATAAGGCCGACTCCACTACTCTCTCTGGCAATGCATTCTACGCCCCGACCATTCTCTGAGTAAAGAACCTACCTCTGACGTCTCCCCTATATCTACCTCCTTTCACTTTAAAACTATGCCCCCTCGTAATAGCTACCTCCACCCTAGGAAAAAGTCTCTGGCTGTCTACTCTATCTATACCTCTGATCATTTTGTACACCTCTATCAAGTCATCTCTTGTCCTTCGTCGTTCTAAAGAGAAAAGCCCTAGCTCTCTCAGCCTTTCCTTGTAAGACCTTCCCTACATTCTAGGCAACATCCTGGTAAATCTCTGCACATTTTCCAATGCTTCCACATCTTTCCTGTAATGAGGCGACCAGAACTGGACACAATACTCCAGATGTGGCCGAACCAGGCTTTTGTATAGCTGGAGCATAACTTCACGGCTCTTGAACTCAATCCATCTATTAATGAAAGCTAACGCACCATACGCCTTCGTAACAACTCTATCTACCTAGGTGGCAGCTTTCAGGGAACTGTGAACATGAACCCCAGGATCCCTCTGCTCCTCCATACTGCCAAGAATCTTTCCGTTAACCCTGTATTCTGCTTTCAAGTTTGTCCTTCCAAAATGAATTACCTCACACTTTTCAGGGTTAAACTCCATCTGCCACTTCTCAGCCCAGCTCTGCATCCTATCAATGTCCCTTTGTAACCTAGAACAGCCCTCCGCACTATCCACAACGTGACCCATCTTCATATCATCTGCGATCTTGCTAATCCACACCTCCTTCATCCAAATCATTCACAAAAATCACAAATAGGAGAGGACCCAGGTCAGATACTTGTGGTACACCACTCATAACTGAGCACCATGTTGAATATTTTCCGTCCACTACCACCCTTTGTCTTCTAAGGGTCAGCCTATTCTGAATACAATCTGCCACATTTCCCCCTATCCCATGCCTCCTTACTTTCTGCATGAGTCTACCATGGGGAACCTTATCAAACGCCTTACTTAAATCCATGTATACCACATCCACTGCTCTACTTTCATCCATGTGTTTGGTCACCTCTTCAAAGAATTCAATAAGGTTTGTGAGGCATGATCTATCCCTCACAAGTCCAAGGTGACTATCACGAATCAAACTGTGCCTTTCCAAGTGATCATAAATCCTGTCTCTCAGAGCCCTTTCCAGTAATTTGCCCACCACTGACGTAAGACTAACTGGCATGTAATTTCTGGGGTTATCCCTATTCCCTTTTTTGAACAAGGGAATGACGTTTGCCTCTCTTCAATCTTCCGGCACTATACCCGTGGACAGTGAGGACGAAAAGATCATCGCCAAAGGCCCTGCGATCTCTTCCCTCACTTCCCATAGAATCCTTGGATAAATCCCATCAGACCCGGGGGACTTATCTATCTTCAACTTCCTCAAAATTCGTAGCACACCTTCCTTACTAACATCAACCTCCTCTAGCCTACCAGCCTGTTTCACACTGTCCTCCTCTACAACGAAGTCCCTCTCAGTTGTGAATACCGAAGAAAGGTATTCATTAAGGACCTCTCCTATCTCTTTAGGGTCCGTGCACAAATTCCCTTTACAATCCTTGATCGGCCCTACCCTTTCTCTGGTAATTCTCTTATTCCTCACGTACGTGTAAAAAGCCTTGGAGTTTTCCTTGATCCTATCTGCCAAATCTCCTATCTAGCTCTCCTAAGCTCTTTCTTCAGCTCCTTCCTGGATAACTTGTATCCTTCTAGAGCCTTTCCCATTCCTTGTTTCCTAAACCTTACATAAGTATCCTTCTTCCTCTTAACCAGTCGTTCAACCTCTCTTGAGAACCAAGGCTCCCTCACTCGACCGCATCTTCCCTGCCTGCTAGGGACAAACATATCGAGCACATGCAGCATGCATTCCTTAAACAATCTCCACATTTCAATAGTGCTTTTCCCTGACAGCATCTGTTCTCAATTTATGTTACCCAGTTCATTCCTAACAGAATTGTAATTATCCTTCCCCCAATTATAAACCTTACCCTGCTGTATGTACTTATCCTTTTCCATGACTATTGTAAAAGTAACAGAGTTATGATCACTACTGCCAAAATGCTCTCCTACAACAGGTCTAACACTTGGCCCAGTTCATTGCCAAGCACCAAATCCAAAGTGGCCACTCCTCGTGTTGGTCTATCTACATACTGTGTCAGAAATCCTTCCTGAATGCACTGGACAAAATCCACTCTATCTAAACTATTACAACTAAAATGTTTCCAATCAATATTTGCAAAGTTGAAGTCACCCATGACTACAACCCTGTGACTTCTGCACCTTTCCAGTATCTACCTCCCAATCCGCTCCTCTACTTCTCTGCAACTATTAGGGGTCTGTAAAAAAACCCCAACAAAGTGACTGCTCCTTTCTTGTTCCTGACCTCAACCCAAACTGACTCTGTAGACATATCATTCTCGAAAGGTTGAGGGAGCTAGGGCTTTTTTCATTGGAGCGAAGAAGGATGAGAGGTGACCTGATAGAGGTTTACAAGATGATGACAGGCATAGATAGTGTGGATAGTCAGAGACTTTTTCCCAGGGCAGAAATGGCTATTATGAGAGGGCATAATTTTAAGGTGATTGGAGGACGGTATAGGGGAGATGTCAGAGGTAGGTTCTACACACAGAGAGTGGTGGGAGTGTGGAATGCGCTGCCGGCAGTGGTAGTGGAAGCAGATACTTTAGAGACTTTTAAACGACTCTTGGATATGCACGTGGAGAATAGCAAAATGTAGGGCATGCAGGGTAGATTGACCTTAGTAGGATAATAGGTCGGCACAATAGGTGGGCCGAATGGCCTGTACTGTGCTGTACTGTTCTATGTTCTTAACCCAATGGTCTCAATGTGGACTTTACTAGTTTCAAAATCTCCCCACCCCTGGCCTCATCCCATGACCAACCCTCCCTCTCATCCCCACCTCCTTGACCTGACACAACCTGTCCATCTTCTCTCCCACCTATCCGCACCTCCCACCTCACTGACCAATCCCCACGACTGCCTACCTGTAGTCACCTATCACCATCCCACCTACCTTCCCCAGCCCCACACCCCCCATTTATTTCAGAGCTCCCTTCCCCCTCCCCCATTTCTGAAGAAGGGTCCCGACCTGAAACGTCACCTTTCCTGCTCCTCTGATGCTGCCTGGCCTGCTGTGTTCCTCCAGCTCCACGCTGTGTTATCTTAGGCCTGGATTCAAGTTTTGCCTGCTCCAGAAGTATGTCATAGCATTGCTGATGCGGATAACATCTATCCACGGACATTGACACATGTAGAAACGCACACTCGTACGCACAAACATACAGCCAGGGTGGTTGCTTACTGACAAACCTCTCTCTATCACCCAGTGAAGACTCCTGAGCCAGACTCTGATCAGCTTGTCAAATGCAGGAAGGGTTTGTGAGAAACTTATAAGTTGAAGTTGTAAAGCCTCTTTGATGTGAGAATCTGAAAGCAGTATCCCATTTAAAGACTGCAATTTTCTGATCAAGTAACCTTTTGTTTTTATCTATCTACTTGCCAGCTTTGTGCTAAAGGTGGAGGGTGTAGTTACCACATCATGCAGCTTGAGGGTGCTGTGGTGCAATTGGTTGAGATGATCTGTCATGGCCACACATGAGTGCTTCCAGTTTACATTCCTGTTTGGGATAAGAATGCAAATACCTGGAGGATTAAGCCGCAGAATACATGTGCGCATTTTCCTGTGAGATCATTGAGAAAGTAACAAGTGACACAGACAAAAGGCATTTGAATTTTCAAAGAGGCATTTAACACGGTGCCACATCAAAGATAGTAAGAACTGCAGATGCTGGAGTCAGAGATAACCCTGTGTGGAGCTGGAGGAACACAACAGGCCAGGCAGCATCAGAGGAGCAGGAAAGTTGTTGGTTTGGGTCGGGACCCATAGTTAGGGGGACAGATAGGAGATTCTGTGGGAACGAGAGAGACTCGCGGTTGGTGTGTTGCCTCCCAGGTGCCAGGGTCCGTGATGTCTCGGATCGTGTTTTCGGGATCCTTAAGGGGGAGGGGGAGCAGTCCCAAGTCGTGGTCCACATAGGCAGGTAGGAAAAGGGATGGGGACGTAAGGCAGAAATTCAAGGAGCTAGGGTGGAAGCTTAGAGCTAGAACAAACAGAGTTGTTATCTCTGGTTTGTTACCCGTGCCACGTGCTAGCGAGGCGAGGAATAGGGAGAGAGAGCAGTTGAACATGTGGCTACAGAGATGGTGCAGGAGGGAGGGATTCAGATACCTGGATAATTGGGGCTCATTCTGGGGTAGGTGGGACCTCTACAAACGGGATGGTCTACACCTGAACCAGAGGGGTACCAATATCCTGGGGGGAAAATTTGCTAATGCTCTTCGGGAGAGTTTAAACTAATTCAACAGGGGGATGGGAACCTGAATTGTAGCTCCAGTGTACAGGAGGTTGAGAGTAGTGAGGTCATAAATAAGGTTTCAAGGTCGCAGGAGTGTACCGGCAGGCAGGAAGGTGGTTTGAAGTGTGTCTACTTCAATGCCAGGAGCATCCGGAATAAGGTGGGTGAACTTGCAGCATGGGTTGGTACCTGGGACTTCGATGTTGTGGCCATTTCGGAGACATGGATAGAGCAGGGACAGGAATGGTTGGTGCAGGTTCCGGGGTTTAGATGTTTCAGTAGGATCAGGGAAGGTGGTAAAAGAGGGGGAGGTGTGGCATTGTTAGTCAAGGACAGTATTACGGTGGCAGAAAGGACGTTTGATGAGGACTCGTCTACTGAGGTAGTATGGGCTGAGGTTAGAACCAGGAAAGGAGAGGTCACCCTGTTGGGAGTTTTCTAGAGGCCTCTGAAAAGTTCCAGAGATGTAGAGGAAAAGATTGCAAAGATGATTCTGGATAGGAGCGAAAGTAACAGGGTAATTGTTATGGGGGACTTTAACTTTCCAAATATTGACTGGAAACGCTATAGTTCGAGTACTTCAGATGGGTCAGTTTTTGTCCAATGTGTGCAGGAGGGTTTCCTGACACAGTATGTAGATAGGCCAACAAGAGGCGAGGCCACATTGGATTTGGTACTGGGTAATGAACCAGGCCAGGTGTTAGATTTGGAGGTAGGTGAGCACTTTGGTGATAGTGACCACAATTTGGTTACGTTTACTTTAGCGATGGAAAGGGATCGGTATATACCGCAGGGCAAGAGTTATAGCTGGGGGAAAGGCAATTATGAGGCGATGAGGCAAGATTTAGGATCCATAGGATGGAGAAGGAAACTGCAGGGGCTGGGCACAATTGAAATGTGGAGCTTGTTCAAGGAACAGCTACTGCGTGTCCTTGATAAGTATGTACCTGTCAGGCAGGGAGGAAGTGGTCGAGCGAGGGAACCGTGGTTTACTAAAGAAGTTGAATCTCTTGTCAAGAGTAAGAAGGAGGCTTATGTAGAGATGAGGCGTGAAGGCTCAGTTAGGGCGCTTGAGAGTTACAAGTTAGCCAGGAAAGACGTAAAGAGAGAGCTAAGAAGAGCCAGGAGGGGACATGAGAAGTCTTTAGCAGGTAGGATCAAGGAAAACCCTAAAGCTTTCTATAGGTATGTCAGGAATAAAAGAATGACGAGAGTAAGATTGGGGCCGGTCAAGGACAGTTGTGGGAAGTTGTGCGTGGAGTCCGAAGAGATAGGAGAGGTGCTAAATGAATATTTTTTGTCAGTATTCACACAGGAAAAAGACAATGTAGTCGAGGAGAAAACTGAGATACAGGCTATTAGACTAGACGGGATTGAGGTTCATAAGGAGGAGGTGTTAGCAATTCTGGAAGGTGTGAAAATAGATAAGTCCCCTGGGCCGGATGGGATTTATCCTAGGATTCTCTGGGAAGCTAGAGAGGAGATTGCAGAGCCTTTGGCTTTGATCTTTATGTCGTCATTGTCT
>NW_025979129.1:0-6223 GCF_021869965.1 Rhincodon typus | reverse complement strand
CAGCATCTGTGGAGGAGAAAACAGAGTTAATGTTTCGGGTCCGGTGACCCTTCCTCAGAACTGCAGTTCTGAGGAAGGGTCACTGGACCCGAAATGTTAACTCTGTCTTCTCCTCCACAGATGCTGCCAGACCTGCTGAGCTTTTCCAGCAACTCTGTTTTTGTTCCTGATTTACAGCATCCGCAGTTCTTTTGGTTTTTATCTGTGGTAACAATCTAGTTAACTTCCTCTGAAGCACTTTCAATGTATTTACTCCTTTGTTACGTATGGAGACCAAAATGGCACATAATATTCGAGATGATCTCACCAATGCCCCGAATAATGAAGTATAACATCAGTATTTTTGTGTTGAATTCCTTTCATAATAAAGGATAACCTTCTTGACTGTGTGCTATACCGACAATAACTTCTTCAGTACAATGCACAGATCTCTCTGAACCTCAGAAGTTGTCATCATTCTCCGTTTAAGTAATACATTGCTTTTTCATTCTTCCTTCCAAAGTGAACAATTTCATATTTTCACACATTATACTCCATCTGCCAGGTTTTGCCCACTCAATCAATTTCTCTGTATCCTATTACAACCTCCCTATGTCCTCTTCACAACACTTTACTAATTATTTTGATGTTGTTTGCAAATTTAGCTACTGTATCTTCACTTTTCTCATCTAAGTTATGAATGTAAATTGTAAAAGGTTGAGTCCTCAGCACAAACCGTTGTGGGACTCCACTTGTTACATCCTGTCAATCATACAAAGACCCATTTATGCATACTCTCTGTTTTTGCCCTGTCAACTGACCTTCTATCCATGGTAATACGTTACCCACTGCTGTACTGTTATTTTCTGCAATAATTTTTAACATGGCATCTTATGAAATGCCTTCTAGAATTCCAAATACAATAATTCCATAAGCTTACTCTTGTACACAGGCATGCTACTCATTCAAAGAGCTCTAATAAATTGATTACACATGATTTCCCTTTGACAAAACAATGCTGACTTTTCTTAGTTGCATTGAGTTTGTCTTAGTGTACAGCTATAATCATTTTAATGATCCATTCTAACACATAGCTCATGACAGACATCAAACTAACTGACCTATAATTTCCTCTTTTTGCTTCCCTCCTTATTGAATAGAAGGGTGATATTTATTACTTTCCATTGTAATGGGACTTTTGCTGAATTGACGGAATTTTAGAAAAATAACACCCATGCATCTGCAAACTCCTTAGCAACCTCTTTCCAGACCCTAGTGTGAACTTCATCACGGCCCAGGACTTCAGTTTCAGATTTAGCTCAATCAGTTTGCCAATTCCCTTGTGATTGAAATCACACTAAGTTCATCTCTCCCTTCCAACTTCAATTGGATTTTTCTAGTTTATATATAGATAAAATCACTCATGATTATTACTGCCCCTTTATCACAAGCACCGATATTTCTTCCCACATTGTGCATTGTAGTTATTGTTAGGGGGCTTGTAGACCAGTCCCACTCGTGACTTCTTTCCCATACTATTCCTTGTCTCCGCTCAAGCCAATTCAGCATAACTTCCAGAATCAGTTAATTCCTTGACTTGCCTCATTGTTATTCCTTGATCAGCTTCCACTAACTGATGTCATGATAATAATGCTGAAATGAATTTTGCTTTTGCACCATACATAAACTAGCCTCAGGTCAAACATCAGTAATCAGTTCTTACTGTTTTGACCCCAGGGGTTCACTATATATTTTTAAGGAATATCTAATTTTGATGGAAAAGTTGGACCATGGTCACCTTATACCCCACATGTGCAATCAATCTGATAGACAGGCTAGTGACCAGATCTCAAGGGAACCTACTTTTATGTGGGATTGAAAAAAAAGTTCCAGTGAGATAGTAGCTTAAAGTAATTTTGTTGCATATTGTAACTTTGGGAAATTGAAATGCCTCGTAAACTAAGAAATCCCATCTGAAACCACTTCATGATCTCTTTGTGATTGCTTTTGGCATGATTTAACTTGCAGCAGACCACACGGAGACACCAGGATACACAATGCTAAGCTTTTATAAATCACTGATTAGATACTAGCTGGTATATTATAGCCAAATTTGGACATCATACTTTAGGAAAGATGTCAATTCCTTGAAATGTGTTCAGAATGAGGTTACTAGAATATCGTCAAGAATAAGGGATATCAGTTATGGGGAGGCACTAGAGAAACTAGAGTCATTGCCCTTAGAGCGTTAGGAGGAGCGTACCATAATAGGACTGATCAAAATCATGAAGACTTTTGATTGAGTAAGTAAGGTTCTCATGACAGAAAATTCTGTAACTAGAGATACAGATTTAAGGTCATTCTGAAAAGAACCGGAAACACTCTGAGGAAATATTATGTTAGCTGGTCCGATGGTCAGCAATGTGGAAGCAGATTCAATAATAATTTTGAGAAGGAATTGGGAATAATCTTGGGCCAAGGCGTCTCAACTGTTGTATACAATGTATCTAATGTACATTGATGAATAAATTGTTACAAGGTAATATTGCTTTCATTTGTCGACTATGAAGCACCAACGACAAAAGATCATTGACCCTATTTTTGTGTAATAAGAGTAACCGTACCAAAGATATCCATTCATTTATTTTTAACAAATCTTCTGCTTCCAAAACTTTATCTTTTTTTTAATACAGGTTCAAGTTTTGATACAGTCATATCTTAGCAGCAAGTTACCTTCATTTGAATCCCAAAATTTGATGTGTTAATGATGTGCAAGCAGTCATTGCATGTTGCTTTTCACTCATGTAGTCAAACGGCACGGAAGCAGACCCTTCGGTCCAACCAGTCCATGCCGAACATAATTTCAAACTAAACTTGTCCCACCTGCCTGCTCCTTTAAACCTTCCCTATTCATGTACTTATTTAAATACCTTTGTAACATTGTAATTGAATCCACATCCACCATTTCCTCAGGAAGTTCATTCCACAAGTGAACCGTCCTCAGTGTAAAAAAAATTGCCCCTCATGTCTTTTTTAAATCTCTCCCCTCTCACCTTAAAATTGTGCCCCCTAGTCTTATCCCCCATCCTAGGGTGGCGGGTGGGCGGTTAGCAAATTGCCGTTAACTACATCCATATCCCTCAGTATTTGATAAACTTCTATAAGGTTGCCTCTCAACCTCCTATGCTCCAGTGAAGAAATAGTCCCAGCCTATCCAACCTTTCTTTATAACTTAAACCTTCCATACCTGGCAACATCCTGGTAAATCTCTTCTGTACCATCTTCAGCTTATTAATATCCTTCCTATAACTGGGTGACACAGAACTGGACAGAGTACTCCAGAAGAGGCTTCACCAATGTCCTGTACAACCTCAACATGACTTCTCAACTCCTATACGCAAAGGACTGAGCAATGAAGGCAAGCATGCCAAATGCCTTTTTAACCACCTTTTCTATGCGTGATGCAAACTTCAAAGAATTATGTACCTGCACTCCTAGGTCCCTCAGTTCTACAATACTACCCAAGGCCTTACCATTAACTGCACAAGTCCTACCCTTTTTTGTTGTACCAAAATGCAGTACCTTTCATTTATCCAGATTGAACTCTGTCTGCTATTGTCAGCTGATTGACCCATTTGAACAAGATCCCTTTGTAATCTTAAAAACCTTGTTCACTGTCTGCTATGTCACCAATTTTGGTGTCGTCTGCAAAATTACTAACCATGCCTTCTATATTCTGATCCAAATCATTTATATAAATGACAAACAAAAGAGGACCCAGAACTGATCCCTGTGGAACATTGCTGTTGACAGGCCTCCAGTCTGAAAAACAATTCTCCATCATCACACTCTGTGTCCTGCATTAAGCCAATTATGTATCCAATATTGTATCCTGAATCCCATGTGACCTAACTTTGCTATTAGTCTACCATGTGGAACCTTGTCGAAGGCCTTACTAAAGTCCAAGTAAACAACACCTATTGCTCTGCCCTCATCAATCTTTTTGGCAACCTCCTCAAAAAAGTCATTCAACAATTTTCGTCACACAAAACCATGCTAGCAATCCCTAATCAATTTTTGCCTCTCTAAATGTCAGTAAATCCTATCTTTTATAATCACCTCCAACAATTTACCCACAACTGAAGTCAGACTCAAAGGTCATATAATTCCCCAATTTCTCCTTACAACCTTTCTTAAACAAAGGTATAACATTAGCTACCCTCTAGTCATCAGGCACCTCACCTATAGTTATACATGATGCATATTTGGGTTTTAGATCATAAGTGCAGATTGAATTACAAAATTGTCTTGTGGTTTTACTCATTTCCAACTCCATTATATCCATTGATTATTGGTCTTAAATTAATTTCTGAATGATTCTATTTAGTCAGTTTGATTAGTTTATACCTACTAGGACTTCTTGAATGAACTGACAATAAAGGAATCATTGATCCAATTCAAGATAGTGAAGGCTGATGTTGGTGTTGTGTTTTATGTAACTATGTTGGACTATCCCTTTAAGAGATAAATTGATCACATCATTAGCCATTTTGGAGGAAAACAGTTTAGTCTAACAGTTGTTGCCTGCAGAGTGAACACTTCATATTAAACATTAATCCATTGGCCCCTGTCCTTCTTGAAGTGCAACACAAAAAGTAAACTGGCGACCGGGTTAAAATCTGCATTGAGATGCAGAGGCAATCCACCTATTCTACGGGTAAAAAAGTAGTCCTCCCTACAGGTCTCAGAGGCACTTCGATAAAAAGAAGAAATCAAAAGACCAGCTGTCCTGGATGACAGCGTGTATCCAAGCAGTTCTTTTCAGATTCAGTTAAACATAATTAAGAGAAAGCTTGACAACGCAATTTGCTTAAATATGAATGTTTATTAAGTGAAAATCTTCAGCTCGTAAAGGAATGTTCACAGGACTCATTCAAGGTCATACAACTTGTCAAGTATTGTTCTAAACTTTCTCAGCCTCTTTTCCCATCCTGTAAAATCTATTTTCTCATGCAGCTGTTGAATATCATCATTAACCTTTAGCCCTTCGGCCCATCCTATACATTCCACCCCGATGATATTTGACAGCGCATGTTACAATTGCAAATGGAGACGCAAATCAGAAATTGCCATGCAAGAACGTAAAGTAAAAGTATGTAACCTGCACTAGAAGATTAAAACGACAATGAAAATAACTAGCATCAATACAAAGAATATAACAATAATGTATCATCAAATTAATGATCGCAGTGTCCTTTGTGGACCAATCCTTAAATATATACACCACCCCTGATGTACAGTCAAGGCCTTAATGGAACCAGCTAGTCGTGCCACCTGACTGAGGCGACCAGAATATCGTCTAGATTTTTTTTCCACTTAATCTATTTATATAATTTGCTGTAAAATTCAGTTTATTCCACATTCAGGTTCCTTAATTTATGTTATTTTTAAATCCTGCAGTTCTCTATCCACAGATCACTTCACCCAATAAGAGTAAAATAACATTATACGTGGACTCAAAATTTCTCCAGCTCTCTTCATCTGTATCCGTCTTGAGGATACTTCTTCAATATGTTTCCCTCCTTGCCAATTTTATGAACGATTGTATCATTGGTAACCAACCATCATCTCCCAAACCATCCACAACCTCATCACCTCAGGTGACCTCCCACCCACGGCCTCCAACCTCATCGTTCCCCAACCTCGCACTGCCCGCTTCTATCTCCTTCCCAAAATCCACAAACCTGAATGCCCTGGTCGACCCATTGTCTCCGCCTGCTCCTGCCCCACCGAACTGATCTCCAACTATCTAGACTCCATTTTCTCCCCCTTGGTCCAGGAACTCCCTACCTATGTCCGTGACACCACCCACGCCCTCCACCTCCTCCAGAACTTCCAATTCCCCGGTCCCCAACACCTCATCTTTACCATGGACGTCCAGTCCCTCTACACCTGCATTCCCCATGCAGATGGCCTTAAGGCCCTCCGCTTCTTCCTGTCCCGCAGGCCCGACCATTCCCCCTCCACTGATACCCTCATCCGCTTAGCCGAACTCGTCCTCACACTCAACAACTTCTCTTTCAATTCTTCCCACTTCCTACAGACAAAGGGGGTAGCCATGGGTACCCGCATGGGCCCAAGCTATGCCTGCCTCTTTGTAGGTTACGTGGAACAATCCCTCTTCCGTACCTACACCGGCCCTAAACCCCACCTCTTCCTCCGTTACATTGATGACTGTATCGGC